>NW_011887499.1:0-60172 GCF_000313485.1 Hansenula ciferrii | reverse complement strand
TTTACAGATTTCTCTTAAAGAACATCAAGATACTGGCCCCTGCCACCTGTATATACTATATGCTTTAATGACGAGATTACTAGCGCTTTTAATATCTTGATGGAATGTTCGTAAATAGCCATCAATATTTTAAAATGTTCTAATTGATACATAACAAGATATTATATTACGTTTAATTCTAGTGTTGGTTACTTTCAGGCAGGCATCAAAACCGGTTTCAACTTTCTACGTAGGTTGCCCCTCCATCTTTATTACATAAGGTATAGTATCAATTAATCAAACAATGTAGCGCTAATTTTCTTATTACAGCAGCGCATTTAAGGGCATTTACTGCCATGATAAGTCGCTAAATGGTCTTCGTTTATAATCTGTATAGGTATATAATAGAAAACTTCATGGAACAATAAACGGCGAGTATTATACTTTATATATGATGTTTCTACAGTCATTAGCAAGCCATCATAATTGATTCAAGCTTGAATTTCCGCCCAGTCAGTCAATTTTAATTTTCAATAATATGTTTCTATAGTTTCAAAAAGTTTAAAGTCAATTCTATGTAAATGGAAAGGATTTGAACAGAAACTTTAGGCTCAAAGCACAATTCTGCTTGATCCGTTCCAGATTTATTATCAGCCAGAAAGCCAGAACTAGAGCCTATATCACAACGTTTGAAACTTAATATCGTACTTCAACTTTTAATTTTGAAGTAATATACGGTCTAATTAATCAGTTATATAGCTCATGAAGTTATATATAGAACTTTGAGAGCTATGATTCACTTACTAAAGTATATAGTACGTACAACTCACACATACACTTTACGTCGCTCACTCCTTTCACATGTATTCTGCAAATGGCTAATCTTTGATGTGGTACCAGCTCATCATGAAGATAAGTGCAGTGTATTGCTTTTAATCCAAACATGCGCGTAAACTTAGGATTTTCATAGTACTTTAAGTTTACCTTCAGTGACTGTTCAGCCTAAATTTTGACGGATCGTCTTCCTGTTAGGCTAAAATACTAGTTGAAAGTTTAATTAAAGAGCAAAAAGTATGGTAGAAATTAGTAGCCTCTCAAACACTACACTGAAGGATATTCATTTGATTAATTATACCCGATAGTTTATCTTTGATGAACCATAAGTGATTCGATTGTCACCAAATAGGTTGAAGAAGCCCATGAAGGAATTAGAGCGGTTCACTCCGGAATCCTGGAAAGCTAATTCTCCTGACCACATACATAATACGTTCACATCTCCTATTAAATCCAGCTCAACTGTACCACCATTAAGACTACGTATTCTCTGGTCTAGACGTGATTGAAAGCTACCAGCTCTTGAAACTTTATGTTTTGATCATCATATATTTTCAGTTTTCAACTATAGTAGATATTCTTTCAGGTATAAAAGTGTGTAGCACAGTTAACAGTATAAGTTGATTTAAATTTTATAAACACTACATTAAATCCTCTTGCATAAATACTAGATACTGCTCATAACTTTAATTTGACCTACTGTGAAACATGAAGATGTACTATGCATAGCCAACCCTCGGATTGCATCTACAGAGATTGTTGCATAATATAGCAGTCAATTGTAGGAACCAAATGCACCAGCCTGCTAAGCAGAACTTTAATTTTCCCATGCCTAAAAAAGAAAATACATTGACCAAACACGAATAATAAACCTAAGGTTTTTTTTTCCATTATCACCAACCACACGAGCTTGAGCGTATATAAGTATAAACTATAATCCTCTAATCCTAAATTATTGAAACGGTTCTTTGAAAAGAGAAAAGAAGAAAGAAATAATAGAATTCAACGTTTAAAAGAATACGGAAGTGATTCAAGACTGTTATGAAATCATATTGAATCAACAAACTTATTCTCCAGCTTTTTTTCACAATCTTTTTTAATCATTTTAATCAGCCCAATTGATCAAACTAGCCGCCGTGTTTCAATCACTAGACTATATCAACCATTGAATATTTGAGCTCATTAAGCCGCTACATTTGCTGTACTATCTCTGTTCAATTCCAACTTATCAGGTTCAGCTTTATCCGCCTTCCATTTATTTCCATACACAGTAATGGTTCATTTACACACCAACAACATCAAAAATACAAATCATATCAACAGCAATTATTTGACAGAAGCGCCAAATATGGATTTCATGGATTTTTCAATGTTCCCTCAAGACCAGCAACAAGCTATGAATTTTTCCCATTTTGGTTCAGAAAATCAAGATCAATATGTTCCAAAAGCTGCATTTTTCGCAGGGTCAGGAAATGAAGATATTACAAAGCTTAATATGAATAACTTCTTGACCAGTAACACCAATATTGTTCCTCAAACTATCACTACAAATACATTACCTCCACAAGGTCAAAAAGTTTCAACTAATGATTCTTATGATTCTTCAGTTTTCAATTCTGACGATTTGTTTTTTTCACAAACTGCTGCTTATAATTCTGAACAACAACATCAAGATCATTTCAACCCATTGAATAATGGATTATTCAACCACCAGAACAACACAGATGTTCATTTTGTTAATGGATTATTAACACCAGCTGATAATGAAGCTCAAGAAATTTATTCATTATCTTCAAGAGACTCAAATGCACCACCAAGTACAGTTCCAAGTTCAGCTTTCGGATCTGCAACTAATTTAAATTTTGGTGGTAACCATTATCCAGCTACTGCTAATGCTCAAAATTATATGAATCACTATAGTCCAATGACTGCACCAAACTCAGCAGATGTTAGTTATTTCAACAATGATGTTTTTGACCAATTACCTCCACATCTTGATTTCAGAAATGCTCAATTATCTTCACCATTACATTCACCAAAATCTGGCTCTTTTGCTGAAGCTCAAGAAGCTATTTATTATCAACAACAAATTCAAAATAACTCTATTCAAAGACATAGTGCTAAAAAGATGGGTAGTACTGATTCATTACCAATGAGATCATCAGTTTCAAATGCTGGTGGTGTTTCCAAACCTTCAGCTAAAAGATCTAAGACAATGGGTGATTTAGGTATTTCTGGTATTAATATTTCCAATAACGTACCAACTCCAATTATTTATAATCCTGATGTTCAAAATGTTTATGAATGGATTAAAGTTTCAGAAATTACACCTGAAAGATATAATGAGATTTTAAATAGAGGTGCTGAAAGAAAACTTTCAGATGTTTCACAAATTTTAGATTCTTTTAAACAAAAACATATCATGAAGAAATTGAATATAATTAACTTAAAAATTGGTTTAAAAGAAAAATCTAATGATGAAAAACCACCAAGAATGAATATGAGAGAAATTCCTTACTCAGATAGTTTTGAAATTATTTGTCGTACATCAAGTGGATATGATACACCTGTATCAGAAGCCAATAATGTACTTAGCGGGCTAAGACATCTCCCTATATTGAAAGATCATATCAATTATAAACTTTATGAAGAATTGGTTTCTAATGGTAAACCAAAAGATGGTAAAGTTAAGAGACCATTAAATCAATTTATGCTTTATAGAACTGCAATGATTAGAGCTGCTAGTATTTTCAAAGTTGCTGAATTCATTAAGACTGATGATTTAAATGAATTGAATAGAATTGAACAAGAATTAATTTCCAATCCAAAATCCAAAATTTTAGATGAAATTGTTGGTGTTCAACCAAAATTAGATCATCATACAACTGCTCAAGTTATTGCTTTATTATGGAAAACTGAAGATCCTCAAGTTCTTCAAAAATTTTCAAATTTTGCACAAATTGAAAAAGAAACTCATTCAAAAGTTTATCCAAATTATAAATTTAATCCCCAAAAGAAAAATTCAACCTCTAAATAATCATTTCATCATTTCAACTAGTTTTTCTTATACCCATTATAGATCAATACAACTTTCCAAACACCTCTAGGACTTTCTAATAGAAGTATTAAAGACAAAATGATTTTCTTCAACAGCCTTTTAATTTATTGTTTTTATCTTTTTTTTTTATTATAATTTGTTTTCACAATTTTTTCAATTCTTTGAAGTTATTTTGTTTTTTCTTACCTCCTAATTTCAAGTTTGTTCCATGATGTTATTGAAAGAAATATAAATCATGACTGTTTTCAAAAAATATATATTATCCAAATTTTTAATTAATAATCTAATTGCTCAGCTGCACCATGTTGGTATTATAACAACTTATATTATACACTTTGCATGATGATTATGGATATTATGATTATGACCATTGACATATTAAAGTTATTAAAAGCTGGACTTTTATGATACTTTATATATTAGTAGATTGTTATTTGAAGCCATGTCTACTTCAAGATGGATATATGGTGGACATTTCAAGTCACTTTATAAATTTTAAGATGCTAATTGTTTCTTCATAA
This sequence comes from Hansenula ciferrii, assembly GCF_000313485.1. Taxonomy (NCBI): domain Eukaryota; kingdom Fungi; phylum Ascomycota; class Saccharomycetes; order Phaffomycetales; family Wickerhamomycetaceae; genus Hansenula; species Hansenula ciferrii. The sequence goes on along the minus strand of NW_011887499.1, from coordinate 55,780 downwards.
TATATATACTTCGTTTCTAATAATTTATATTGTAGTTTGAAAAGACAACTTTAAAAAAGATCAAAAGTTTATAGAAGTCTATATATTATTTGAAATTATACTCAAATTATGTAATCACTAAATTTTTTAGGGCCGGGTAAAAGTTTGAAATTTCGCGGAAGTATTTTAATTTTTCAGAATTTGAAAAATCGCGGATTTTTTCAGTACTGTTGAAAAAAATGAAAAATTAAAAAAAAAGAGTTGGTTATTGACGGTTTGTTTGAAGAGTAGTGTGACATATACTTTATTTGATCTTTGTTTTAACAAGAAGTACATTCAGGTTAATATTGGGCATCGGAAGAATAGAGAGGTGATTCAAGAATACACTTTGAAGCAGGGAGAACACAGTATATTTCATCACATTGTCATTTGAAAAATATTAATCATGAATAGAATAAGAAATTCATTGGTTTTATCAAAACCTTTTATAAATCAAAGTTCAAAATTGATTCATAAATCATTTTCCACTACAAGATTTGTTAATCAAACCACTACACAAGAATCATTAAATACCACACAAACTACATCATCATCATCAGCATCAAATTCCAAAATCATAACAGAAGAAGAAGCTAGTAAATCTGCATTATTAGTATCATTACATAGAAGATTAAATTTACCAAAAGAATTTAAATTATCAACTTTAGCAAGATGTTTAACATGTCGTTCATCTCAAGGGAAATTAAATAATTATGGATTAAATATTTTAGGTAAAAATTTTTTAAGTTATTATGTTAGTGAGAATTTATTAGCTACATATCCAAGATTACCAACAATTATTTTAAATTCAGCTATTGATTCATATATATCAAATGAATCATTAGCTTCTATTGGTGAACATTCTTGGGGTATCGAAGTTGATCAAACTCCAATTTTACAAAAATTTTTGAGAGAAGAACCAATTGAATATAGTTATGGTAAATTAAGATTTTTACCAGTTAATCCAAAAACAAATGAAAAAGGTGTTACTAAAATAACTAAAAATGCAGGTGAAATAGATCCAACTGTTGCTTATTCATTATCTGTTAGATCAATTATTGGTGCTTTATATGCTTCAACAAAATCTGAAACTTTAACTAAAAAATTTATTTATGATCATATTTTATCAAGAAAACTTGATATTTCTACAATGTTTGAATTCGAACAACCAACAAGAGAATTATCAAGATTATGTAAAAGAGAAGGATTTGAAGTTCCAATTGCAAGATTATTAGCTGAAAATGGTAGATTAACTAAAAAACCAGTTTTCGTTGTTGGAGTTTTCAGTGGTGAAAATAAATTAGGTGAAAGTTATGGTTCATCATTAAAAGAAGCTAAAATTAGAGCAAGTGTTGATGCTTTGAAGAAATGGTATTTATATAAACCATTAAACCCAAAAGTGCCGAGTGATGAAGATTATCAACCAGGTTTAATTGATCATGGAATTGTTATTGTTTAAGATAACTTGGATTGATAATGGATATTATAGAATTTTCAATGCAATAATAGAAAAGTTCTTTTGAATTATAATTAAAAAGTAAAACATATTTTTAAATAGTTGCATATAGTTTACAACTTGTATATATACAATCATGAAGATTTAATGATTATACTTTTATGTACGTAAAATAAATTTAATAATTCTCATAACATTTATTTTAAAATTGTGTAATATAATATAAAAAAATAATAATAACATAAAATCCAACCATCCTTACCAATAATTTACCTTTAAACTTTTATACCGTATATATATAATCATAATTTATAATCATTTAATCATTTATTCTTCATCATCTGAAACTTCATCTTTATATAATGGTAATTTTTCATCATTATATTCTTGAGATGGAATTTGTGCTTCATAATCTTCAAATTTTTCATCAAATGATAATTTACGTAAATAAACTAAATAAATAATACCATATAATATAAAACCACTTAAGAATCCAGCCAAGATAGATAATAAAGCTTCATCATCTGATGCAATATTTTTAAAAGATTCTTTGAAATCAATATCTTTAACATCTTGAAATAAACCATTAGCCCAAACCTTAGTTGATTCTAAATAATCATTTTCATTAATTTGTTCTAATTTTGAAGAAATTAAATTATTTGTAAATTCTTTAACTTCTTCATAAGATTTGAATGGACCTGCAACGACACTTTCTGGAGCTTCATCATGTTTTGGATCTTTATGATGTTTTGGTTTATGATGTTTTGGACCACCATGACAAGGTTTAACACCACTAATTCTCTGATGTGGATTTTTTTCATGTTTTGATAAAGCAGCTTCAATATCTTCAGGTTTTTTAAAATTTGGGGAAGAAGCTAATTGAGCAAGACTATCAATACCATCTAAATTAACATCTTTGTATTCTTTGATACTTGAAACACCATCTTGATTGATTTTAACAACTCTAATGTTCTAAAATATCCAAAATGTTAGTATTTGATTCTTTATCAAACTACTACGCCTCTAATGACTCTTTGAAACGCAATCAAAATCACAAATTCAATTATACTCACTGCATAGATTGGTAAACAACTTGCGACTGCTAATAATGGTAATAAACTTAATACTTTCATGATTTCTTTCTTTGATTCTTTTCCAATTTATTAATTTTTGGCGTAATTTGTAAAGTTGTTGAAATGAATTTTGAAACAAGAGTTCAAGTACAAGGTATTAATATTTCTGAAATTATCTAGAAATTGCGCGAATCATTAAGAGTCCCAAAACGGAAATGGTTATCGCGATGGTGACTAAAAGTTTATACCTTTTTAAACAAATTTTTGAATAGACTTTTAAATAGTTTCGATTTAAAGAATCTATGAAATAGTTTATGGATTATGCCTCCATGGTAGTTTGGTAATTCAACAAATTCGGCATTTTCTCAATGTTTTTCCATGGAAATTGAACCAATTTCAAGGTAGTTGTGATATAATATACCAATAAACTTATCTCTACAAATGTCATATTCTCTTTATATGATATATATATGTTTAATTATATTGTATTATAAATGATTTCAATTTGATCCATAATTTAATCAATAGATAATTTTAAACATCTTCAAGATGTTTTTCAATAGCTCAATATTGTGATTCTCATACCAACAACATGTCATGATTTAACGTTGATACTGAAAATTGACATTATTTCTGATCTTTCCAAAGCTGATATTGTATGATGATAAAGATAAAAAACTCCCGTTAAAAAAATAAATCCTATAATATCAAAAAATAGGATATATACATAAAAAAAATTGAAAGAAAATATGACATGACTAAACCGATAATTAAAGCTGATGTTCAACACCCAATGCAAACAAGAAAATAAAAAACAAACCTTAAATGAAATAATATGTAAGAAAAAGATATAATATTTGTTTTCTTTGAATTATCCTTCAAATTCACCAACAACTTCATCATCTTCTAATTCATCATCATCTTCAACATCAATTCCATCATCAGCATCATTTTCACCATCATCATCACTTAAAGAACTAACATCACTTAATTCATCATCACTTTCACTTTCACTTTCTCCAATACCTAAATTTGGATTACTTGCATAACGTTTAACATGATCTTTAACTTTTTGTTCATATAATTTTTTATCATTCATTAATAAAGAAGATGCATCACCATTTAAAGGATCTGATGCATTTGGATAACGTAATAATTGAGGTAAAAAAACTTCAAATATATTGAAAACATCAAACATTGGTGACCAAGTTTGATTTATAACATCAAGACAAACAGAACCTGAACCTTCATCAATATTTGGATGAAATATTTTATTTTCAAAACCTATTGATGGTGATTTATATGGATATTGATCTGGTAATTCAACATGAATTTTCCATGTACCACCTTGGAAAGGAGCTAAAATAAAATAGTTAATAATAAATTCTCAATTTTTTTAATATAATAGCAAACAAAAATATAAATACTCACTATCTTCAGGACCTTTGAATTTAACATAAAATTCTTGCATACTATCATTAATTAAACTGACATCATAATCACTCATAAGACTTAATTAATTTGTTAATAATCATATTCTTCAATAAACAAAATTTTGAATCAAATGTTGTAGTGTCATTTTCCTAACCATTTGCCCCATAGTAAAAATATAATACATACAGTTTCATAACATCAGTTTCAATTCTTCTTTTTGGTGAACTTTAACAATAACATGTTAGTAACCATTTATCAAATGACTTCATAAACTATGTTTACTTACCTCATTTTGTTTTATGCTTATCAGACGATGTTAAATATATCAATGGCAAATATAACTAACCCACACTTATAACTTGTATGATTTTTATATATAAACTTTTCAATTCAGATTTTAACAAATATGATTTCCAAATTTTAATATACTGATTATCAATTCTTTTAATTAAAACAGTAATTTTATTCTCAAAATTTGAATTTATTGAACTAAAAAAGAATAAAATTGAGTGAAATGGTTATCTACTTTTTAAATTGTGTGACATAATTTACTCACAAATTTAAAAGCACACCCGAAAACGGAAATCCGAGGTGAAAATGAATATCACGTGAATATTTTTAAAACCTCGGAAATATAAACTACGTATTTATTATGTAAGCAGATTTATGGAAATTTTATTATACAAAAACTTATTGTTGTATTGGTTGAGGTTGTTGAGGTTGTTGTGGTTGTTGATATTGTTGTGATTGAGGTTCTGGGATTGGTTTTGGTTGTTGTTGTTCAGGTTGTTCTGGTTGATGTTGTTGTTGTTGCTGCTCTGGTTGATCTATAGGTTCAGGTTGAAATTCAGGTTTTGAATCAATTTTTAAACCAAAATTTATTGAATGTTGATTATAAAAATTTGGATTATTAGTATATTTAATTTGAACATTATTTTCTTTTTCGAAATTTTCAATTAATTTATTTGTATTATCAATTTGTTCATTATTATTTTTAGATAAAAATTCTTTTGAAAGATTATTTATTAATTCATTATCTTTATTATTTGATTCATTTAAATTTTGTTTTAATTTTTTCAATTCATCTTGTTCAATTTCAATTTGCTTTTTATTTTCTTCAATTAAATTATTTAATTTTTCTTTTGTTAATTTTTCACTTAAATTAAATTTTAAATTTGAATCATTAAATAATTTAAATAATTTTAATATATTTTCATTTTTTTCAACAAGATCTAAAGCAACTAAATTCTTCAGTGTAACTGTCTCTATCGAATCCCCGTTCTTAATAGGCACCGTACTTGCTTGTTGTAATGTCATTTTTATTGTTTTGTATGTGATCTGTCTTTTGATAATCTTTTGTTTATATATTTGATACGCCAAAAAATCTATAAAATGTCCAGAAAAAAAAAACCTTTGATATTTCCGCGAATTCTCACCTTTTTAATTTGATATTGAACTAATTTAAAGATTTATCTTTCCAATCTAAAGTTTTATCAAGATCTATATTTTTAATTTTAATATTTTCAATTGAATCAAATGGGATTGAAACAAGACCTAATTCTCTTTTATTTTCACTTTCAGATCCAATTATTGAATTATATTGATTTGAAATTTCAATAACGTTATTTAATAATAAATTTGGTTTATTATCTAATGCTAAAAGGATACCAATTAATATTCTTTGATCTTTTATGGTTACTTTAAGTTCAGTTCCTATCAAATCACTTGGAATCAAGTCTTCAATAGATGTCATATCCTTATATACCTATTGAAATTGTCTTTGTCTTTTTGTGATTTGGTATTTTTTTTGGTGAAGATTTAATTTTCACATACTTTTTAAAGAAATCGCGAACGTCAAAGACAAATTAGTTTAAACAAGTTTAGACACAAGGACAATTTTATAAATCAGTATAAGAGAAGACAGGACATCTGAGAAAGTGGTTCAATTTAAAGGTTCAATTGTTCTACCTAAAGCAGTTTATATGACCCGGTTGTATAAAGCTATGCATAATCCCTTTTTGTCTGGTTATAATAAGGAGTGCTGCATGTATATCATATGATGAACATCAAAAGACTTTTGAAATAAAGAAGTTAGACCTCTCAAGCGTCAAGGTATTTGGGAAGCTGGGAACCCATAGATCTTAGTTCCCATTGACCTAAAGTGATGCTATGGACTCCTAGTAAACATTATATTGCAGCTCCTCGTAATAACTTGACAGCTTTAAAGTATTGGAAAGATGGTACAAATCTTTACTTCTAATTTTAGCTACACCCAACAAATTATAACTTTACAAGCTGGAACACAACTATGATCCAAGCTTTTAGACAGCCATATATGCTGTACAAATATACATCCTGCAAACTTTAGCTGCACAGCTAATTGATGTATTCGGTACTAGTCGCTGTATATGAAGTAATTATAACTTGTAAGGCTCATTAAGTTTATCCGAAAGACAATACAGAATAAGTTTCTTTTGGGAAAGTTATTCCATGGATCATTTGATATCTAGGAATAGATATATATTTCAAAGTCAAGAGCTATACACATCTACAAGTTACAACTTAGTAGCACCAGTATTACCATTACTCTCTTAGTGTATTCGATTTTCTCTCGGGTATTCTCACCAAGTTGATGTTTCATCTCGTATTTATGAATATCAGAATAGATCAACATGTTGAAGAAATAGGGAAGACCAGCTTTACAATTGAAGGATATAACGTTATAAGGGTTGACCATCAATTGGCCATTATATGAACTATATCACATACATGTTAGCCACATCATGAATTAAATAGCCTACTTATTCCTGATATGTCCATATTCAGTTGCAATTCAAGGACGTCAATGCAGCCAAATGTTGAAATTATTCAACAAAATATCCAACAAGTTAAAGATATTCTCGAAGCTGCTTAGCTGAACCTACAATAGTACAGCTTTTAGTCAATTGACAATAACTTCTCCGGACTCAAGTGTTCCATAAGCTCCAACTTGTAGCAGCCATCTCCATTGTTTGCTAGTTTAATGATCATTGGTCAATGGTCAGTCAATGGTCAGCTCATGTGCTGGCTAGTCATCAAGTAATTAATTTGTGGAGTGCAGCCACTTGAGTGTACATTACACAGGGCTTCTGGGGGGACTCTGTGCGTGCCATTACCCATCCCCTGCCTAAGTCCGCCTACACTCTTTTGGACTTGTTCAAGATCTCCTTTGGGAATTATTTAACCATCTCGCTAAAAATCAGATTGTTTCGAATTTCCAATTAAACCCCCATAAAAATCAAATTTGGTAATTCAATAAACTCAATTTTATTTTTTTACTTCTCAATAAATTCATAAAAATTTCCAATTATAAACTTGTTCAATCCTTTTACAAATTGACAAATTCATCTCAAAAGTTCAATCATTGCACCAACACAAGGCTAAAAGGATACCTGCTCTGTTCATATCATCAACAATCCATCTAAGCGCCCTGTTGTATTGCTATCTTAAATCCTTCCAAATAACCCCCCTAGTTTTCCAAAATACCATCCAAACCCCCTTTTGAGTTATAATATCATCATCAATTATAATCATCAATCATGGCTAGAGATATTCAAAACCATTTATTATTCGAAGTGGCTACTGAAGTCGCCAACAGAGTTGGTGGGATTTATTCTGTCTTGAAATCTAAAGCTCCAATCACTTCTCAAGAATATAAAGATCGTTATACTTTAATTGGTCCTTTAAGTTATCAAAGTGCCGCTGTCGAGGTTGAAGAATTAAAAGTTACAGATCCTCATATTAAAACTGCCTTGGATTCTATGGCTTCAAGAGGTATCAAATTTCTTTATGGTCGTTGGTTAATTGAAGGTGCTCCAAGAGTTTTACTTTTCGATGTTGGTTCTGCTTCTCATCATTTAGATGAATGGAAAACTGATTTATGGAATATAAGTGGTATTCCAACCCCAAATGGTGATCATGAAACTAATAATGCCATCTTGTTAGGTTATTTAGTTGCTTGGTTCTTGGGTGAATTAGTTTATCATGATCGTGAACGTGCAGTTATTGCTCATTTCCATGAATGGTTAGCTGGTGTTGCTTTACCTTTATGTCGTAAAAGAAAAATTGATGTTACCACTGTTTTCACCACTCATGCTACTTTATTAGGTCGTTATTTATGTGCTGGTTCTGTGGATTTTTATAATAATTTAGCAAATTTTGATGTTGATGCAGAAGCTGGGAAAAGAGGTATTTATCATCGTTATTGTATTGAAAGAGCTGCTGCTCATTCTTCTGATGTTTTCACAACAGTTTCATTAATTACTGCTTATGAAGCTGAACATTTATTGAAAAGAAAACCTGATGGAGTTTTACCGAATGGGTTAAATGTTGTTAAATTTCAAGCTGTTCATGAATTTCAAAATTTACATGCTGTTAAAAAGGAAAAAATTAATGAATTTATTAAAGGTCATTTTTATGGTCATTATGATTTTGATTTAGAAAATACTTTATATTTCTTTATTTCAGGTCGTTATGAATATAGAAATAAAGGTGTTGATTTTTTCATTGAATCTTTAGCAAGATTAAATCATAAATTAAAAGAAAGTGGTTCCAAAACAACTGTTGTTGCATTTATTATTATGCCTGCTCAAACTCATTCTTATACTGTGGAAACTTTAAAAGGTCAAGCTGTCATTAAATCATTAGAAAATACTGTTAAAGAAGTTCAAAATTCAATTGGTCATCGTTTAATTGAACATTGTTCAAGATTTCAACAACATGGTAAAGAAATTCCTGATTTAGATGATTTAATTAGTCCATCTGATCGTGTTTTATTGAAAAGACGTGTTTTTGCATTGAAAAGAGATGGTTTACCACCAATTGTTACTCATAATATGAGTGATGATGCAAATGATCCAATTTTAAATCAAATTAGAAGAGTTGGTTTATTTAATAATCCAAGTGATCGTGTTAAAATTATTTTCCATCCTGAATTTTTAAATGCAAATAATCCAATTTTACCATTAGATTATGATGAATTTGTTAGAGGTTGTCATTTAGGTGTTTTCCCATCTTATTATGAACCTTGGGGTTATACACCAGCTGAATGTACTGTTATGGGTGTTCCAAGTATAACTACAAATTTATCTGGTTTTGGTGGTTATATGGAAAATCTAATTGAAAATTCTTCAGATTATGGTATTTATATTAATGATAGAAGATTAAAATCTGTTGATGAATCAATTGATCAATTAGCTGATCAAATGTTTGATTTTACTAAAAAAACAAGAAGACAACGTATTAATCAAAGAAATAGAACTGAAAGATTATCAGATTTATTAGATTGGAAACGTATGGGTCTTGAATATGTTAAAGCAAGAAATTTAGCTTTAAGAAGAGCTTATCCAAATTTATTTAATGATTCAACAAATGGTGGTTCATCAAATAATTCATCTTCCCAATCTGAAAGTTTATTTAATTCTAAAATTAAAATTTCAAGACCTTTAAGTGTTCCAGGTTCTCCAAGAGATCGTAATTCAATTATGACACCTGGTGATTTAGGTTCTTTACAAGATGCTCAAGTTACAGATGATTATTTCCAATTACAAAAAAATGAAGAAGATGAAGATTATGGTTCTTATCCTTTATCATTAGGTGATGAAGAATAATTTAGTTCTACATAATTATAAACATCAATTAATCCAAATTTGCTTTCAATTCTATTTGCTTATCACATTTTTATCCTCAATTATATTATATTAAAAGTCACAAAAAACATCAACATTTTATTTTAGTTCTTTACTTTAAACTTATTGCTTAATATTTGCCATATTATATTTGTTTCATTTATGTTATACTATAGTCATCAGTTATAATCCATTAATATATACTCTTATCACAATTAACATTCTAGTATCATGATAACTTTAGGCCATGAAGGTGGTTGTTTAAAGTACATGATTAAGACGTATTAAATCTTTTGTATTATATGTAGTATGTATATATTTAGATTCTAACTAATTTAGGGAGATGATCCTGCAAGCTATTTTGTGTCAAGACTTTTTTATATATCAATTATTAATTATTAAATCATCAGTACCTGCTAGAACTCTTAAAATTGAACATATTGATCTCAACATGCATAACATAATGTGTCTAAATTCCTAGTTATATTAGCTAATATATGGGGCGCGTTACGCGTATATTACCCGCTACACATTAAAAAGGTGTCACCAAGGCGTACTTAAAATTTGAAGAAAATTCATAGCCTATATAACCACTTAGCGCCTATATGAAAAAATGTGCAAGTTTCTGTATATTTACTCTTGGAAGTTTAGACTTATAGAGTAGTTCGTACTACGTAGATGTACCAAACTATTGGAACGTACATATTTACGTAATGTTAATTTGATTAGCGGTTGTATATAGGCCTAACAACCTATATTTAAGCTGCTAAAGTAATTAGCGCTTTTATCCAACTTGAATAAATATAAGCTGTTGATCATGATCTAATGTATATGTTATATACTAGCTGTTATATGAATGGGCAGCTGTACTAGTATGATTTCGTTTCATCGAGCGAAGATGAAAATTAATGTGAAATATAGGATCGATTTAACTAATATGAGCTTACCCTTATTAATATATAGTCGAGATTATATATATGTGAATTTCTGAGCCACCAGGCTCATATCTGAAATTACTAATCGAATGTTATTATACCTAGTTAAACTTGACATGAAATTTACCTACTATTTCCGTTAGAGCGCAATTCACATGCAGTTAATATATATAGATATGAGACACCGTTGAAGTTTATTCTTGATACGAGGATAATATAACGTTGAGACTTATACACTATACATAGATTCTTAGCTAATTATTTAATGATTTTGAAAGTAGTTACTCGCTTAGTATAATATATATATTATTGTTTCATGATGAGTTTAGCACTACGACGTGTCGCTAATATATACCAAGCGCACCTAGCCTTGTAGAAGGACCCCAGTACAATACACATTAAAGAATTATTTTCGAAGTACACTTATCCGATTTATTACATGCTCATGTGTACTATTAATTTCACTTTAAACATAGATAGTGTATAATCACAGAATGACTAGCTGCGTTTTGTAGCTATTAGTTAGTTGCATAGAATTTCATAGATCAAACTCGTAAACAGGACGTTATACACCAGCATATCTTCTGATCTTGCACTTATAAAATATCATCTAAAGCATGCAATTGTTGTATTGATAAAATATTTCAACTTCATAAGTTTCTTAGTACATATGTCTTGAGCTTTCATATGTACCTCCAAAATAATTATTCGGATTTAGGATATAGATATGATCATGTCAAATTGGGACAAGCTGAAGAAGGAGAGAAGGAGTCACCATGACAAGGATGTAACAGCTAGTTTCATTTTACGAGTTTAACTTCTAGTAAAGCTTATAATGGGGAGATATTGGTACATATTATTATGTCTACTGCTTAAATCTGGGTCGAGCTTAGCCGGTGTTATATAATTTGGGTAACGTCCTTTATAGAGTATTACTTGTTTAAAAAATTAACATCGACGACGTACCCTGTTGACGTTCTACTAACTTCTAAGATACTTGGAGGCTTTGATCCTGAATTCATAGAAAGCTATATGTATAGATCTATGAAATATTAGCAGCTGTGATCAATAATCATGAAGTCAAGGAGATCATGTATAGCTTGGCTTCCCCAAGATTTGCAACTTAGGCCATGACCGTAAATATTGAAAGTACGACGCAAAGGTTGGAAAGTAGTTCATTCAAGTTCGTCTTGCTGACGCTAACGGTTAACCTCAGCTAACTATGATAATATTGATCACTCAATTGTATTATATAAGCTCTAGGTATAAACCTATTAAATCAAATATATATTATATATGCAGATATAATTCGTACATCCATGAGCTGAATCGCAATTAATATAATTCACAGTACGTATAATAATATTATATAATAATATACAAATTAGCTGCTATAGTAGGTTAATATAGCTAGTAATTGTAACTTCCAGTACCCAATTATAAAACACAATATAGACATATCATGTGTATAACTTATTCGAATTGGAGACAAGTCACAAACATCCATATTGCATCTGTAGAATATTGCGAAACCCAACGCATCTTGAACATGATCAAGTTAATGAAAAGGTCAATTCTTGGATCTAGTATATCTAGAGCCTCATTTAATAGAGGTACTTCATATCTTAAACGTTAAAGGCGGCGCCAACTTTTCTTCAAATTCAAATTTACCATGTCAAGCGGTTAAATAATTGTTTTGGACGAAAGTATTTGACACAAGGCTCAATATTTTAAATCAACAGCTAGCTGTGCTATTTAGAGTTCAAATTTGACAAGTGGTATACCAGATGCACTAGCCAATTTTTAAAGTTGATAAGTTGAAACTTGAGTGTATAAGGACATATATAGCTGTGCATCAATTATTATATATGTGATACGTTGGACATTTCGAAGTTATCTCTGAAACGTTTAGTACAACCTTATACTAATTTATTAACTCATCATATTAATTTACGGGTTAACAATGACGTCCTATATAACTTAACAGACTTAAGGACATAGTAGTACAATACAATTTATGTTGACCACTAGCTATACTATAGCATATAATATATTCTATGATAATCCACGTACCATAGATGACAGTAATCATGTATATAATATTATCGGAGTTCAGCATCAATCATACATATTCGATCGATTGTAATCCAAGCTAGGTACTTTAAGGTTGGTAAAATTAGTACGACTAGCTTCAGCTAATTAATAAATATACATGGGCGAGCTGGAGAACCCGATCGAACTTTAAACTAGCGGCAGCTAGCTAGCTGTTTGGTTACTGGGTACATTAAATTATTAATTAATTCACTGTGACCAGGTTGAAACATCATCAAATGGCTACATTGTCTTTATGTTAAGCGACTAGATCGTAATGGTATATAATTCAATTGTCCATTTATACAGAGGTATATGTTTGAGCTTGATCATCTTATATAGCTGATACATGAAGTTCATTAACGATCTTAATTCAATTCCTTAATCTTTATAAGAATCTACCAGGTGACGTTATCGAACTATTACTATTTTAGACAAACAAGTCAACAATAGTCGAATTAGAGCTTGAGTTTCTCCATCAAAATATAATAATTATCTTCTCCTCAAGATTAATCTCCAAACTTCCTGTCACTGAAAGTCCAGACTTTTCTGATTCTATCAAGGTCCGGACATTTTTAGGCAACTCGCTCGGGACACAAATTATTGTGCATTCTGTATTCTGTTACCTGTACTAAAAATACTTAAATTGTACAGCTACTACTCATCGAAATAAATCATTGTGCATAAAAGTCTGCATGGCTTACGGAATAGCTTATGTAAGGAACTAAATTCTTTAGCATGTATAAGAAATTGGAATTGAAAATTGGGTACAAAATATCTGAAACTGGGTTGAAGTTTAACCATCACGTAACTTTTGAATTTCAATCCTTAATTTTTTAACATTTGACAGTGAACCTATGAAAGTTTAAACTTATAAGCTACCCCTAGTTATGTTCAGCATATGGAGCTCAACAATCCCATCATTTACGATCATATAGCTGATAAGCTTAAGAGCCCAATAGACTCATGAATGAATGAATATATTTAAGCCTTGCAACTTTTTCGAATCCTAATATAACATATACACTATATTAATTACTAATAATATTATTCATTGACACAGAATTTCTGTCAATTCCAAAGTGTATATCTTGTATGATAATGGACGATTGAATCAGATTAATAGAAGAACCTCGGCATACCTGATATATAGTTTGTTGATCAGTGTCATATATGGAGCTATTTAAGCCAAAGCTGCCCTTTATAACGGTATACTTAAACCGTTGCATCGACTACACTAATATGGCTGTTCAATAGATACTATTATAGTAATCAGCAGCTATGTTAGATGAATTATATGAGCCATTTTTCCTTATTGCAGTCTATCCATAGTTTTTCCGTAATGACATAATTGTGTACTATCAGGCTTCAGCGCTGTAAGTTGAACTTTTTGGTACACAATTTTTACCAAAAAAAGTTTCAATTCTATTGTTCTAAAATTTGCAGCGAAATGACGTCGTACAAAATTCATGGAAGTCCGCGATCGATCATGACATCTTTGGGTAATTTGTTCAACTGATACAGTGATGTGATACCGGAATTTTGAGTATAATTTTCCAGTGTTCACTGCCACTAAAGCACCAGCTACAGGGGCACTTTCAGATAAAGGTTATACTAGGTATAGAAACTAGTCGAATAACCAAATGCTGTATAGTATCTTACGTCGTTCGATATCGAAAAGTTTATCAAATCGAAAATTATACGTATCATGACTCAACATACCAGCTATAATATTATTGCTCTAGTTGAGTCTTCAGCTCGAAACTTTATCGAGAGCATTGAATCTCAATCTAAATTTAAGTGTATGTGATAATTTTTAAGATACTACAGAAGAAGTTCAATATATAACTATTCATAAGAAAATTTTAATCATAACCATTTTAATAATATGTGATATCCCGAAAGACAGCATACTATATATATAAATAAACCCACCCTTCTTTTTTGTAAATTGACGTACAATATGGAAAATTGTACATAATTAATATAAAAACTTGAAAATCAATTGTATAATATAATATTGTTCTGAACTAAATTAACAAACTCATAAATTTTGTAATATAGTGTGAAACAAGAACGAAAACCAAAAAAGCAAAACCATAAAGCAAAAAAAACCAAACTGAAACCATAATTGAAAGCTTGTATTAGTGTTAATTAATTTGTGAAAACCAAATCCATAGTGTAATAATTAATGAAATAAAGAATTAAAATACATCATCACTAGTTTTATATCATCAAGTTATTTTGAGCTCTAAAGGTAATATCATTGAAAACTTCACTACCATCAGTACCTAAAAATAATCCAGCGCCAACATCATTTGAACCATCTTTCAAGATTGAATAATCAACACCAGTACCATCAAGATTCAAAAATTCACTATCATCTAATGGTGATTTATTCAAAACATCATAAAATTCCAAATCTTCTTGAGTTTTATTAAATTGTTCTTTTTGTTGTTGTTGTTGAATTTGTTTTTGATCAATTTCTGAAACACTAGATGGTGGTGTCCACATCTTTGACATATCTGGATTTGCTGGTTGAGCATTTTCTAATGAAGGCCATAATGAATTATCAATAGGATTTGCATTGAATGATGAAATATCTGTTGCCGGACTAACAGATTCACTAAATGTTGTAGTTGGAACTTGTAATGAACTAACAGCTGAACCTGTAGATCCTGAACTAAAACTATTCATATGACTTGGGAATTGTTGGTATTGTGGAGTTTGTTGAGGTAATTGTTGAGGTTGAGGTTGAGGTTGTTGAGGTTGTTGAAAGCTTGTTGATGTACCGATTGGAATTAAGTTTGATGATGGTGATAATGAAGTTGATCTATCTAAATCACCAAGGTTTAAGCTTAATGTACCCAAATCCAAACTATGATGTCTAAATGGTGCCATATTGATATCTAAACTATTTTTATTCAAATCAAATAGATCACCATTGAAGGATAATTGTGCATTTATACTTGATGGATCAGTTGGTGCAATTGGTGATTGTTGTAAATTTATTGGTTGAATTGGAGCAGGTGCTGTTGGTGAAAGATTAGCCATTGGAATAGGAGCAGGAGCGGTTGGAGCAACTGGTGAATGATCATTTTTGTAAACTTTTTTTGGAGCTTGGAAGTTATTTTGAACTTCTGATAATGATTTGAAATGTGAACGTTGTCTTTTAGTAGGTGGACGATCATGATCCTTGATGTATTTCCAACATTGATCACCATAACTTTTTGGTGTTAAGCCAGTGACAGATTTGAAAACACGATGGAAATGCCATGGTGATAATTTTGATTTAGAAGCCAGTTCTTTGAAACCTAAGACACCACCTCTTCTCTTCTTTTTACCTCCTTGTGATGATTCTTCATTTTGTTTAGAGATTGAAATGGCAGCGGCAGCGGCTATATGACGACAAGCTAATTCAACCAATTTGATGTGTTCAGATTCATTTCTAGTCAATTGACGATCATAATGACCATTGTTTGTGTTGATTGAAGGTACACTGAATGCTCTTCTTTTCAAGTCATTAGCGTCATCTGTGAATCCTATTGAGGAGTTAATAGCCTCTATTGTGATTTTGATTAATGGTAAGTCTAATTGTGTGCTTGGATTTATAGGGTCACAATGTTCACATGATTCAAAACCTAAAGAAACAGCTTGATTGGCATCAAATATGAAAGAAACATCTTCTTTTGAAGTAACTTTTGGATAATGGTCACAGTTTGGGCGACAAACTTTACCTAATTTCTTGTTGCAACATACAAATGATGAAGTTGCAAAAGGGTCACTAAATTGATAAGCCTCATATCTTGCGTTATCTGTGTTGTATAATGGAGCTTGAGACATCTTGTATTAATCAATTGGTATCTATATGTTTGTGATTCTTGTAGCAAAATTGAAATTCTTTTGATATTATATGTGAAATGTAATAGCTAATGGGTATATGAAATACTGAGTTTAAAGATGAATGCGGTATTATCAGATACTTGTTTGAAAGTGGTTTGAAGTTTGAATAACAAATATCTTTTGATGCGATAATACTTTGTTCAACTTTTGATTGATATGAAATAAAACAATAAAGATCTGATATTCAAAAGTGTAAAATTGATGCAATTCAAAACATTTAAATACAATTTGAAAAGTTGATGAGGGAAAGTTTTGAAAAAAGTCCTTCTGTAAAATTAGGAGGATCTTGAATGCGCACACAATAGCTGGGAAAGTATAGGGTTTGCATGAATAGACATAATCGAAAATTCAGAAGGAAGGTCGAGACAAAGTTGGGATGTATGCAGCTATATGTATGATGCGCATACTTCTGGACAAACGAGGCGAAGAGTCAAGACTCAAACACCATATAAAATTCTACGGGATTTAAGGTTCTGCAGCTTATGTATACCTGGGAATTAGTAGACAAGGACAAATTTTTTGTCACCTTGTCAAAAATGTCCATATTAATCTGCATTTTGTTATACTAGGGTAAATTTAAGAAACAGCTTCATGATGGAGAGGTTCATGCTAATTGAGTAAAATTTTGAAATTAATTTCAAGAAACTGTTGATTGGGGTTATTATCTATTGTTCATATAATTAATCTGTTCAATGCTACATCATTAAACATCGAGAAATTGGCTGGGAATCTGGGCCGATTTATTCAATTACGTGCTACTTGAAACCATTGGGGCCATCTAGAATTACTCAACTCTATCAACCAGCAATTTAATCAGTTAAGTATAAACCATCTCGAATATATAGAACGTCAATTTGTGCAAACTTTTTAATACGTCGTGATGTTTTGTGGATGTTTCAAGCTAAACTTTAGCTATAGGTAATATTACCATCCATCTAGTTCGTAAAACATTACAATATTTTTACACACCAAGCACTAAGCTATAGTGCTCACTGCTTAGGTGCTTTATACTAAACTTTAAGCATATATGTTTAATAATAGATTAGATTTATAATACGTCAATACGTTTTCGACACGAACTGTTTTATTCGCTAGTGAGCGTCACCTATATATGATTATACGGTATATAGTTTAAGTAAGATGTGTTTTTAATCATATTATTAAGCTTAACCTTAGTTTTGAATCCAGGGCCACAACTTATATGAGTTGTTGACCTTATCACCTCTGGTCACCATGAATACATTGTTTCAACATGTTTAAAACACGTAACTATACTGGCCTATAATAAGTTGATAAGTTACCTATACTCTGTTGTATCACTTCTTTTCATACTTTAAAAGTTCACTAGGTTAATAGTATGTCGAATGTCGAATATAATATGTCACTATTCCATAGAATCATATGGAACATTTTGCTTCGTGCCTAGATGAACTAGATTTTAAGCTCATCGCGAAATAATAATATTTACTAAGAGTTCAGACTCCTTGAGTACTATACTATTAAACTGATAGAAAAGACATTTTGGACCGTTGACCGTAAAGTGCACATTTGGAATTATTTATCTGTCTTCTTTCCCAACCTTCTTCTAAATGCGCTCATCTTCAGACTTATGATACGTATTAATCGAACCATTCTCACATGAGATGGGTTTATCTAGATTCATATAGCGATTAAAGCCTTCAAAGTTCAGCTCCGTATAAACCATGAGATGAAGGAAAAAACGTCTGTCGGTTTAATCGTCTGTCTTACCGTAGTAATAATCAGCGTTTCTTTAACTTAAGGTTGGGAATGGCTGGCGATTGGACAGCATACCAGAATACACGAATTAAGGTTGAGTTTTGTTCATCATACGGTTGAAACGACACTAAAGCCGTAGAAGAATCCTGCAATATATACATTAATATTAAAGTTTGAAACTGAGATGTAAAAATGTTAAATCGAATTGATAACTATAAACGATTGAAAGATTTTGGTATCTTATACTATCTTCAATCTTGGTATACCTTAACTATAAGTGACATATGATAGTTAATAATTATATGTCCTGTTTTTTCATAGTTCCGGCTAAACTTTTTTTACATCCGCAACTTGCATCTAATTTACCTGTACTTACGACGTAAAATCTTCAATTTGTCTATTTCTCCGCGCGGGTATATACTACTAGTATAGAAATTGTTATAGCTACTAGATGTGTAATACACTTTATATCGTAATTGTTATAGCTACTAGACGTGTAATACACTTTATATCGAATATATTTGAAAACAAAGTAGATACTTAAATAAAGAAGTTGGATTTTGGTATATATCTAATATCTACCTATCAGGCAGAGAATTTCGAGTGCATTCTCAGCTCAAGGTTCATGATATATTTAAGTTGCCAGAGCATAGAGCTCATGTGCAACTAATTGTATCAAGTATATATTGAATATTGTAATTACTCGATCGAATATGACTTTAATAACGTACTGATCTCAAAAACTTGAACTTTAGTATCATGAACTAGTATATACTATATGATAATATTATTGTATTTAGAGCATCAATGGCAAATATCATAATATTAATGTCAATAGGTATTTATTAGTCTATCACGACGTACTTAACGATCATGAAAAGGAGCATGTAGATCATATACAATATATTAAATAATTGATTAGGAATATAATGATTATAATTAATATAATCTGTTATGCTTCATGAAGACAACCGACGTTGTAGCTCATTTTGAACGTCTATGCCTTCATGAGTATAATTGATATCTGTGTCGACGTAGAGTTCAAGTTTCAAGCTTCTATATATAACGTTTTCAAACACTAACAACGTCGGCCATGAGCCTCTTATGTCGTCCTCTGTTGAGAAAACGTATATCGACATCATATATATTATTGTTCATGGGAATAAATAGTACTTAAATTTAGTCAGGAACATAAAGCTATTACGTATATATTATGGTATTCACCGGCTTAAACCTTAAACTCATGCATAGCTGTATTACTTTGAATTCAATTAATCATAAAGCTAGTTGAGACTTGACAGCGCACTCTCAGGACAATTATATATTTATCATTTTCAGAGCCCAATAGTAATAATATTTAACATTGTATTAACACACCTAGCAGCTTGAGTATTATAATATAAGATTACCAATCATGAAATGATTCAGATGCTCAATTAATTAATACACTAGCGGTCATCATTGCATTATCAATATTATATATAGAGATAAGCTAGATGTAATGTATGTCATGTATATATATATATACGTACTATGGCTTATAGTTATTAACATTTATATATCAACGCTGTGAACCTAGATGCATAGTACGTCCTGTTACTTGTTCTATATAGATATTATTAGATCTTTGTCTATAGTTCCAGCTTCTCACTACTCACGACGTCATCATAACTAATTAATATACACGTTTTTCGAACAACTATAGCTATAGCTAGTGTTGTAATATATATTCATATTAATTATTCGGTTAAATGAAGACCGTGATATATAATTAGTATACTAGCTAGGTACCCATACCGGCTAAAGATGACAAGAAATCATGATATTGAGCATCCATCTAGAGCTGGATCGATCGCAATATTTTATATTGTAATTACAGAACTGGATGAGATAAAGCTGTTGTAAAATTACTACTAAACAATTGATATTACACTATATTCAGTTACTGATATATCTAGATTAGCTAAATTAATTACAGGATATTCATGGAATCTTATAGAATTTTTCAAATCGATTATGTCAATATCATCGGAGAAGAAATATAAGGATCGCCATGCATCGATTGTTTAATGTACAACAATTTAAATCCGACATGAATCTCCAGTTTTTCTTGATTGGTGTGGTTGAAACTTGAGTATGACGTTGGAGGTGGCATGTAATCGTTTCAGATGTTGAGATGAGGTGTATCATGTATACCGGATATTACCGTTCGCTATAAAATTGAATTCTTTATCAGGGTGAATGTGGAACCTTATTGTTATTTGTAATTTCTGAACTAGTTTACCAAGTGTTATTTTGATAGTTTTAATTAGTAGTAGAATCCCGTATTACTTAAGCTGTCTAATAAGATTTGAATATGCTAGATCAGAATTGTTTAGTACTGTAACGTTTGACGCATCGCCTCAAGGAGACACATAAAATGCCCTTTTTGGCTGATAGCGCAGATGTCCCGGACATCGAGAACATCGAGACGATTTTCTGCTAAACTTCCGCTATAAGGGGAGACATGTCAAACTTAAAAAACAGGTGAGTCTATGCAAGGTCCATGACGAAGACTCCAAAATACTGTGCGAGACACAGAAAGACACACGAGAGCCAGACAATAGACACGGACAATGGACATTTATCATATACAATTGAAAATCCAAGGACAATACAGTTTCCATTAAGATTTAAAATTTGAATGTGCAATATACATCAACAACAAACCTTTTTCTTGAAATTATCCCCTAAAAAGGTACCTTTTTAAGCACAATTAGAAATTCAAGTCGATAGAGCATCAACTCAACTTCAACTTCAACCCTTATTAACTCGATGAAGACATAGGAAACCAGTACTGAAAAGTACATAGAATCGATCAGAATGGCTTATAGAAAACACTTCGGGGTACCTCTGGAGAGTTTTAACAACTCCATGAACAAGTTGATTTTAAGGTAGACCTGTAAATTGTAAGCTGGTCGAAGGTGATGGAAAGTTGAACTTTGAAAGTTGGAATGCTAGAAGAATTAAATACATTAATGACTGGACGAACTCAATTCTAGATCAGGAATTTGAAATACAGCATTATTGTAGATAACGTACCTATGTATATAGGTAAATTGTTCTTGTTGTTTCCATGATTTGTATATATTATATAATTATTCTTTTGCTATATAGTTATCTCATTTTCGAGGACTAACAAATTTTCAATACGTCTCTTAATATATATTCGATATATATATTTATTATAAGCCCACATACGTTGTATATTTCAACTGCAGTTATATATCTGTACCATATCCAGAGCTTGTTGTTAAGTACAGGGCCACTAATCGGTTTCAGGGTGTAAGTTATACTCAATTTATGATATTTCATTTATTAATAATTGGTGCAGTTGTTTCAATGTTAATGATCGTGCACAAATTATCATATTATTCTGTTACATCAATAGAATCATGGGATATATAAATATTACTTGAAAATTCAAAATTATAGAATGAGCTGCAGCTATATATTTCAAAGAAAGCTGATAATGTTTAGGTTTATTAGAATCAACATGTGATTGGCAATTGCAATTGACTCGTGAACCTACCAATATTATAGATCCACGATTGTTGTGTTTATAGTATCGTTAAGTGCAAAACAAATTAAAATTTTATAATTGATATGGCCATCAATAATTCATTCTTTATGCAACCCATTTGTTCGATTAGAGGTTCCTATAAAGTCCATACTACACTTACATGATTGAAAATCTTCAAATGATCAGGGGTCGATGAATAAAGATTTTGAAGTTGACACAATTTGTGAATGGAAGATTTATTAATCAATTGAGTTGCATTAATTATATGACCTATGACAGTATGGCTCATAGACTTCCAAAGATCTTCAAATCAACTAGCAAATTTATATCTTGATCCGGCTGAATCAGTCCAACAGATGTTGTACAACCAACTAGCTAGACGTTCTAGACCATAATATAATTTACACCAATTTTCAACATGAGCAGATATAATTAATCATGAGTATTAAATTTGATTGTTCAATTACAAATTTGCTAATATCATATTATTTAATTATTCAGCTATAGCTGGTTGTGACTTTTGTCTCTACCATATAGATAGTGTGTATTATCAATTTTATAATTCAATCATGATATGGTTTGTACCTTGGGACATGCTATGCAAATTATTGATACTTGGTTAGTTGACAAGCAAGTTAATAAATATGTGACTATGTTGAAATATGTGATATATTGACCATTTATTTAATATTTCTATATTCAACTTAAACTGCATAGAAACCATATGATTAGTTCAGCCAAGGAATCATTAAATTGGATTCTAGAACGATAGTAACTCAATTGTGGTCAACCGTGTCATACAAATGTAGTATATAAGGTTGATGAAGCAATTCATTCACCGATCTATAGTAAAACCAAGATTTCTTCAGTAATAAAAAGTAGGTACTAATGTATAATTCTCACCATGACTCAATTCATCTGTTAAAATAGAACCTAACCTGTATTATATACCCGCGATCTGAACTTTGGTATCAACTGATTTAAAAAGAATACTTGATCATTTCTGATGATCTAAAGTCTAAAAATAAAGTTCTCTGAGCCAGCATCACATAGAAGAAGCTTCCATAGATCATGTGAAACTAGAATGTGGTCAATGTATCTTTTGATTTTGTCCTTTAAGTACGTTCACTGAGACAATTGAAGTTTCTCATCGCTTAAACGAAGTAATCAGCTCATCACATATGATAAATCTGGCTAGAATCTGGCTCTAGATCTTACCTGAAAGAGCCTTAGATTCAAAGTTAAACACTCGATATCGTATATATCATGTCACTTTTTTTCAATAAGACCTTTAATTTGAATGGCATGTGCGTACGTCAAGATTTATGAAAATTTCAAAGTCATGAAGCGATTGGTTCAGAGATCCAATAAAAAATCTGTTTCACCTATGATAATGGGGAATTGAAGCAGTGAGCATCTTCATGAACTTTCATTCGCACAACATATTCCTGTTTTTGCTGACCTTTTGATATTAGAACAGATCTTCAACGTCGTCTATATTAAAAATCTTTAAAACAATAGGAAATCCCAGGAAATTCGGAAATTCCCAGCCAACGAGATTTCATTTAAAATGCGCTTTTGTAAGAAAAGCGGTAGGGGCACCAAATGCTCACTAAATAAATAAAAAAAAAAAACTAATATAAACAATCATCACTTTTGAAGCTTCAAACTTGTTCATATTTACTTTGAACGCTTCAATAACTGGCTGATTGGGAACTCGTAATTGGCTCTTGGTGTTCCATAGGATGTTTATTTTGGTGATTTAGTCTGGTTATAGAGAATTTTTCAGATACATATACCTTACAGTTACAATGATAATAGAGGAAGGCCAAAGGAATGCTTATGTTGATTTGATCAAAAGACATGGTAGTACACATTTTGCAAACGTACCAATTGGTCATTTCTTATTCTTTTTAACAATAATTAATGTCATTGGTATTTATTCATTTCAAAAATTTTATTTGCATAAATGGTCAAGGTCTGGTAGATCAACAACAAGTAGAGCATTAGTTTCAACACCTGAATGGTGGAAATTGATAATATGGAATATAATCATAATTGGATTGAGTTTTTACAAATTTAAATTATCACTACTGAGTGTTTTCATTAAAAGATTAGGACGATTTGCTTATTTATTGTTACCATTGGATATTTTCTTTGCATTTAAACCAAATCCATTACCAAATATTTATTATCTTGAATATGTTTTCCTACATAAATGGTTATCAAGAGTGATTGTTTTATTATCAGTGGTTCATGGGATAATGTTTACAGTGAAATGGGCTGTTGAACATGAATTTTTCAAGTTTTTCAGATTGTTAAATTTCTTGGGAGTTATCGCAGTTATTGGTTGGTTAATGATTACTATAATTTCATTAAAACCAATAAGGCATAGATTTTACAAGGCATTTTTCACAACACATTTGATATTGGCATGGATATCCCCATTTTTATTACAATTTCATGCAAGACCAGGTGTTACTTTTTATTCTTTCATTATCGTTATTTTATTTATTGCACAGGTTATTACTAAAATTTGGAAATCAAAAGATGAAAAATTAGATATTGAAACATCAAAAGGTTCTGATTTAATTATTATAAAATTCCCAAATAGTTTCGGTGATTATTTACCAAGTTCACATATAAGAATCTCTGAATTTCAAAAAATCAATCCATTAACTTATTTATTACCTACACATCCATTCACTATAGCGTCATCACCAACAGACTCTACTATAAAATTGATTGTTAAAAAGACAAATTTCGAAATCAAACCAAGATTTGATTATTCGATATCTGGTCCTTTCCCATCATTACATTCAAATTTTTTCAAAACTGCAGAAAATGTCGTTCTTGTAGCTGGTGGATCTGGGATTTCATATGCATTAGGTATTTATCAAAATTTACAAATCAATAATTTCACCCGTGTCCATTTAATTTGGGTTTTAAGAAATAAAGCAGATTTATGGATCTTGAATCATTTTAATGTCAAGAAGATTGATATTTTCATAACTTCAGATATATCCAAAACTGATGCGGATAATGAAGAAGGTGACAATTTACTGCAACTTAATGATGATGACGTTGATATTGATACTGATACTGATTTTGATATTGAACTTGAAGATTTTGGAAATGATCCATTTGCTGATTTTAATAGTATTGGTCGCAGTCAACGTCGAGATCAACTTCAAAAAACAATTAAATATGGTAGACCAAATTTGAGAAATTATACAAATTATATTGATCAGTATGTTAAAGCCAATAATTGGGTTATAAGTTGTGGTACCAAAAGCTTGAATAATGATTGTTCAAAATGGGCAAAGTTTTTGGAAGTTAAACACCACAGTGAAGTTTATGAATTATGAAGGTATCTGTGATAATTTTGTTGTTTTCGTTCTAGGTCCAGAAAATGTTTTACCTATCAAATCTTATAATTTAGGTAGTGATTGATGCGTAAAGTCTATAAATTTTGGATCGAAACATTCATGTTCTTTAGATTCATAAATGAAACTAGATTCAACTGAATGTTTTGGGACAAATTAATAATTGTTGATGTTTTGGTTAATAAAGATAGATGTTTAGTAATACAAAATATACTATAGCCAGCTTTTAATGATCGTATTACAATTTAGAACTCTAATTGTTATACATGGAAGCTTTTAGAATGCTGTGTGGAAAGCTATGATTAATATACTTCAATATATAAATACATACCATCTCTCATGATATCAACGTCATAGGTTTCAAAGTTAGGTCTAAATAGTTATAGATCTCATAAATGTCCCGATATATATGATAGTTAACATTCCTGTTTTGATCTAAAAGTTTTTTTGTGAGCTCAAGTATAAAATTAATGCCGGATAAAGCAGAAAGTTTTTCCGCTTCAGCATCAACATGAATATGGTCTTCTTTATATAGCTTATCGGATATATGTGCAGGATTTCAAGTACTCATAATAGAAGCTGTTAATTAGCTGAAATATCCGTTCGTTTCAGATTAGTTACGTCTTAATAATATATATGAAATTAAATATCCAAATATCATGATCTATAAACTATATAGATAAATTCTCGTTAGGTAGTTTGTTTTAGGGCCATATAATAGGATATATAACCGATCTCACCCTATATTATATAGTACACTGTACGACCAACATCTTTAAGACATTTACACGTATATATATGTCTCATGCGAGGTTTCTTTCTTTTACAAGAGCTAGAGGGTTCGCTAAATATCATCAGTCGAAAATTGTGTACCTGACATTTAAGAGGTTGTGAATTTAGAGGCCCGGCCATACAACTTTTTTTTGAGTACGTCTCTGGATCCGTAATACGTATAATTTAAAGAATATCCAGCTGCTTTTTGCAAATTATAGGAGGTGCTAGATCTAGCAGACAAGTTCGATGTGTTAATATGCAAAACTAAATGATGAATCATGGTTTGATATCGTCTCCCTATCATATAGTATTGAAGCCTCATGGGCCATAGGCCATGATGTGTCCATATATGTAAAAGAAAAGGGATCTTCTGCGACAAAGAATTAGTTTACCCTTTTAGGCTTGGGCCGTCTTTTTGTTGTTTATTGATGATGAGATAAGAATGTCTAGTACCTAGTACTACACTGTTTAAGAATTGTCACATTCAACCAGAAAGTAGAGACCGCTATATAGCGCACATTATAACCGTCATCAGAACTTAACGTACTCATCACCACTAGTTAGACGCTATACATTTCACGGCCTGCGACACAAACGATTCAACTTACAATATACAACCAATGAAAATAGAAAGGTCAAATTAGAACAAGATCTGGTTCGTGTATTATCCCTTTCATTGATCCATGTCATATATATATATAGCTGGTGTCCTTGTCAAGCGAGTAATACGAGCTGATGATGCTGATCAGAGAACGCATGTAAGTCAGATCTGACATGGAACTCGGAAGAACAATCTCGGTTTCATCATGCACTACTAATTTGGAGAAATTGAATCAAATCATATATTATTTTGGACATTCAGATCAAAGTTAATATGGACTGATAATTTCTCAACATGTTGGTACTAGGTATATTGTAAACTTGGACAGACGATGCCTATAGACCGGCTGGTGTTGAGTCTCATATATATAGTAAGTACTAAGTTGCATATATACGCGTACGTCGTTGTCAGTGTCGATATCGCAGCACCCATTGATTGTTCAATAGATCAGGCGTTATACTAGCTAGCATCTAGCTCTAGACCTTGTCAGCCGATAGATTGAGCATGCAGTACATTTCGAGATACGATGTATTAAAAATAAGCACAGAGCTTTTAAATTAAGTAGAAAATTGAAATGGTTTCAATTAATTAAAAGAACAATAACCAAGGTGTATTAAAATGGTTCACACACTCAAAAATTTCGCGAAAATAGCAAAAAACAAAATAGCGCCTCCTGGTTTCGATCCAGGGACATCAGGGTTATGAGCCCTGCGCGCTTCCACTGCGCCAAGGCGCTCTATTTTGTGACTTATTAGTCTTCTGAGAAGCCAAAGCATCCTTTACATACCGCGGTAAGGGCACATTCTGCCAGAAAAATAGAGCAACGGCTCGTGTCAATAATGTTTTGAATCATGGCTGTATGCACTGTTTTCATGTTTAACGTTCATCAATTTTAACAATTTTTTTATTGGAATGGTCAATTGAGTGCATCAAATCAACAAGAAAAGCTTTCATTAGGGTGCTTCAACTCATATAACTAGACCGCTACTTAATTGATAAAAGATCTAGACTCAATCACGTTTCAATTAAATCATTGCTAAGTTTTTATTTATTATAAATCTCTAATTTCATTTGAGCTTATTAGGGATATTATATCAATTAATCAAGCTATCATTTCAAGAATATCTATCAGGGATATATCAATTACTTCAATATGCCATTTGTTCATCCTGCTAGTGAGCCTGAAGGGCATAATTTCAAGAAATTCTTCAATAAACTGAGTGGCCAACCTTCAAGTTACGCACAAAAGGCTGACTATATTTTTGGTAAGACCCTTGGTGCAGGATCATTTGGTATTGTTAGACAAGCAAGAAGAATATCAACAAAGGAAGAAGTTGCTATCAAGATTGTCTTGAAAAAAGCTTTAAAGGGGAATGAAAAAGTGTTTTATGATGAATTAGCATTATTACAAAAATGTAAACATCCAAATATTGTTGGTTTTAGAGATTGGTTTGAAAGTAAAGATAAATTTTATATTGTTACACAATTAGCTACTGGTGGTGAATTATTTGATAGAATTGTGAAGCAAGGTAAATTCACAGAAGAAGATGGTGTCGATGTTGTTGTTCAAATCTTACAAGCCGTTGAATATTTACATGATGAATTAAATATTGTGCATAGAGATTTGAAACCAGAAAATTTACTTTATATTTCAGATGATCCACAATCTCAATTAGTTCTTGCTGATTTTGGTATTGCAAAAGAATTATTAACTCCAAATGAAGTTTTAACTAGTGCTGCTGGTAGTTTTGGTTATTGTGCACCAGAAGTATTGACTGGTACAGGACATGGTAAACCTTGTGATATATGGTCACTTGGTGTTATCGCTTTCACATTGTTAGGTGGGTATTCACCATTTAGATCTGAAAATGTTAATGATTTTTTACAAGAAGTTCAAAATGATCCAGTTGTAATTTTCCATAAACAATATTGGAAAACTTTATCAGAATATTCAAAGAATTTTATTAAACGTTGTTTAATAGTTGATCCAAATTCAAGACCAAGTGCAAAAGAATTGTTATCAGATCCTTGGATAACAACCAATTCAGAATCTTATGATAAGGAAGATTTAGCTCCACAAATTAGAAAATTCAATGCTAAAAAGAAATTCAGACAAGCTGTTGAAATTGTCAAGTTGAATAATAGAATTAAAAAATTAAGAGAATTAGAAGATTTCAGTGAAGGTGAAGCCGATGAAGATTCCGACTTGGAATGGTGTAAAAGAGAAAGCGATGGATCAAGTCCATTTGATTTATCAAGTTTAGTTAATTCTATCAAATCAAGTTCTACTGCAACTTCTGGATCAAGTGCTAAATCAGAGGAAAGATCTGAGCTAAACGCTAGTTTATTTCATCAAGTTGTAAGAGCCGCTACAAATAATAAAGAGAAAGTATTGAATTATGATAAAGAATTAGCTGCTAAAAATGAAACTGATGGACCAGGACCTCAATAGGTTATGTTGTTGGTTCCCAAATTTGTAGGGATTTTTGAGAAATGTAATGTATTTAATTAATATAAATGTGACGTTTTATTTTTTGGGATAAGAGAAGGCTGGTATTGATGTAAAACATAATTTTTGGAAATTTCATTAAAACAAACCTTCATTTGAAGATGTAAAAAAATTAACACCTAAAGGTTGAAGATCGTAATAATTTGCCCACGAAGATACACCATAATGATCTTTATGATCTGTACCCCAATTTTCTCTTTGTCTTAATTTGTGTTTTGGAAACCAACCATGAGGTTGTCTAAATAAGATGAAAACATATTGATGAACACCTGTATCTTTTAATGGTCTTGGACCAACAAATCTTAATAAGTCACCTGCATGTTTTAAATTAACTTTAAATCTGAATGTACTTTTACCACTTTCCAATTGAACTGATTCAAAATCATCTTTATCAAATGGAATGTTTACCCAAATTGCATGACTTGTTTCATAACCTTCTTTATCAATACCATCTAAAACCAATGTATATAGTTCATTGACAAAATTCTTGGATAATGGGAAGAATGATAAATATTCAATTTCTGTTGGTGGCTCTAAAGTGTCTAAGGGTGATATATAATTTCCATAAGTAACAACTTCTGAATGTTGTTCATTAAACTCAATATTTAATTCACCTGGCGGTTTCCAATGATATAAATAATCATAAAGCACTTTACTATGTTCCAACTCCTTTTTGATTCCAATGGATCTAAATTTAAAATCTGGTTCAATACGATATAAGTTTAATGGAATTTCTGGACCGGCACAATTGATCACAATGATAATTTGTATGATGAGTACGAACAAGCATGAAATCACAGTCATATTGAACAAAGAGTGTAGTCTTTACCAATCAATCATGGAATCATCTGAGAAATGAGTTGAAAGATATGGATTCCTAAAATCTTTGGTTTATATATATGTCCTGTTTTTTTTTTTTTCCTAATAATTAGCCGCCATCAATCCAAACTAGCTCATAAGAATTCTTATTCAATGTCAAGAATCAAGTTTAAAATTATATTGAGATATCACGGACCAAAATGGGAGCTTTGAATCAAATATTAGACGTCTTCTTGATCACATAATCTATTTATTTGTACTATTAATTAGGATCTCTTATAATCAAGCTCTTACTGATTCATTAACGAACATCAGCTCTATTTGATTCTAAATCTATATCGATTAACGTCAAGTGTGTTTATGAATCAGCAGGAACTGGTAGGAGCAGCAATACTTATATAGTGCGCCTACCATGAATGATATTATAAACTACAAGCAATTTTTCAACTTCAAAAAGTGGCTCCACTAGCTCAGTCGGTAGAGCGTCAGTCTCATAATCTGAAGGTCGACAGTTCGAACCTGCCGTGGAGCACTTAATTTTTTTTTACTCATATCCGGGTTTTTGACTCTTTTTTGACCCTGTGCAAGTCCAAACAGAGCTAATGAGAAAGAGGAAAGATATTACAAAGCTCTGGTAATCACCTAAATAAATTAAAGAGCTCATTCAATGTTCTTTTATAAGATTCAAACTAAAATTTTGTTGTTTGTACGAGTGTTTTAAGTTTCAAGCGCTTTTTTATTTTTGACCGCGAAAATCTAATAGCGTGGGCACTGGGTACTAAATTGTCGATTATATCATGGAGCTATATATATGATTAGGATTACCAACGCATAAATCGATTAGAATATTGCAGACTTAATGTTTCATTCAAATAGTAGCTCAATCAAGCAGTTCAAAGAGGAGACGTACTGATGTTGAGACAGAATGTTTATTGCTATTGACCAGCTCCTTGATTAGCCGCTGTATTGACGCTTTTGTGTCATAGACAAAAATAATAATGTACACAAAAACCATGGAAAGTAATAATATAGTTGTAAAATGGGCATTTGAAGCAAAAGAACAGATGAAAATTTTATTTATAAGATTGCAACTCAACTCAACATTCATATCATTAAATCCAAACAAGAAGCATAATATTCAAAACTTCAGAGATGTTAATCAAATCAATTTTACCAATTTTTGCAATCTTGTTGTTTGTTGGTGCAACTCCTCCAGCTTGTTTTCTTTCCTGTGTTCAAGTTATAGCACGGTGGTGTGAAAGAGCCCATGCTGATTTCCGGTGTGTTTGTGAGAATAGTCCTTCTTTAGTTGGTTGTTTAGTTGATATTTGTCCATATGGTAATTTCTTTAGTGCAAGAGATCATTTTTGGGGTACTTGTTTAGAAAGATTAAGTGCTGATTCGGATAATGAAATTTCAAGTGGTGAATCAACTCATGATGCTAGATCCAATGCTGACTATAATAAACCAAAGAAACCAGCCATTGATGATATTCCATCTTACGACGATGAAAGTGAAGAAAACGAAACAGAAGAGGATGAAGAATATTATGATGATGAAGAAGAAGAAGAAGACGATGAAGAAACATATGACGACGAAGAAGATGATGATTATTATTATGATGACTACGACGACGAAGAAGGTGATGATGATGATGATGACGAAAATGTGAAAGATGGGGACCAAGATGACGAAGACAAAAAATATTATCCTATTGAAGAAGATGAAAAGGAAGAAAAGGACGACAAGGAAGACAAGGACTGGCACTTAACCCCTGGAAATCCTTTTGAACCAAGAACTGCTGATTCTAATTCTGCTACCTTCATGGCCCAAGTCAAAGAACCTCGAGATCGGCCCATTACCACAAATAAACATTAATGAACAATACAAAGATTATGGCCCAGGTGATTATTATGAATTGATTTACCGCAACTCACCAGGACTTCAAGACTCAAATTACATCCAACGTACCTCGAATTATGGAGAAGAGAATATTTATAGTGAAGTTAATTATCCATCAGAAGATTACAAACAACGTGAACCAGAAGAAGAAAAGTTACAACAAAATAATAAATATAATACCGAGGATTATCTGGGCTCTAAAGCTGATGAAGATTTAAGTGAGAAATCTCTGGATATTGAAAAAGGACCTTCAAATTTTGAGAAAATACGTCCAAATCATGGTTCGTTATACGCTGATTATGATATAGAGTCGAATTATAATGATGGAAAAAGTGAATATGAATCGCAATCCGGGGAGGAAAAGGAGAGATATAATCAACATGAGACTCAACCAATAGAAGAAGAAGAATACGGTGATTATGGAGAAGGTGACGGTAATTACTACAACGACAATGATGATGATAATGATGATGACGAAGAAGAAGAAAATGATGATCTTAGTGAAAATGATGATGAGTTTGAAGAAGAAGAAGAAGAAGAAGAAGAAGAAGGCGCTTATGATAGTGAAGAATTCGAGGAGGAAGAAAACAAATTTGAAGAGGAAGGTTATGAATATCCTGATACATCAGGCTTATATCAAGATTACCAAAATCAAGATCATCAATCAAATCACGTCAATGACAAAAAGTCATATGAAAGCAATGAGCAAGATCCCACATCAAATGACTTTGAAGCAAACTCCAACAGCGAAGGGGATAATATATCTACAGATAATGTTGATATTACGTATTTAGAAAAGGAAAATCCGGAAGTTGAAGAAGATGTTGCCAAATTTGCAGATGTTGAATTAAGAGAAAAATCTGAAGCACTGATTAAACAAAGACAAAAGAGTATAGATTCCAAATTTTTGAAAGGTTTAACTGATACCCCAATAAATACACTTAAAAATTTCAACACCAAACAAGAGCAGCATAGTCCATATACATTCACTGGAAACAGACTTTCACACCACAAGCCTTTTAGATCGTTCAAAGAATATTTAGAACAAAATGAAAAGAACGTCAAAGTTGTTAGTTCAAGTACATCCCATGAAGATGGCGTTTCTGATGATGGAAGTTCAGGAGATGAGTCTGAGATTTTTGATCAAAGGATTTCAAAAAATGCACCACCAAGTAGACCAGGTAGATATAACAATGAAGGTACCATAGAAGAAGATATTGTCAAAGGCATTCCAAAGAAGATAAAATCTCAAGTGCTAAGGTTACCGCACAATGCTAAAGCAGTGGCTAGCAAGATCAAAAATAAAATTATATGAATGGTTATTGAACCAACAAAGTTTCAGCTTTATAGAGCTTTACTATAGATATCCCAATTTTATTTAGTATGAATTTGTAGAAATTATCAGCTATACTGGTGTTGCCCATGACGAAAATTTGTAGATTATTGGGGGAGAGAAATTCGCGAGAAATTTGTGAAAATTTGAAACCCACCATAATTCATAACCTGGTTAAGTTCGCTTGATTATAGAAAAACCGTTAGCTTACATACGTTTGATAGGTAAACAATTAGGCGTATAAAAGAAGTTGTTAAGAGTTACAAGATGGATTCCCAATCTGCTGCTGTAATCACTGCTGCTATAAAAGAACAAGAGACTTCTCAAAATAATAATAATACTCCGAATGAAGAAAATAAGCAAAACACAGAATCAAAACAAGAATCATCACACCAACAAGATCAAGATGTATCAACTCAAGAAAATATTCATAATGAGTTGGTTACCGAAGAACAACGCCGTGCGCTTCAAAGATTAGCTCAACAACAACAAGCTCATCAAGATGTTACCGCCATCCATATTGATCCTCAAGTTCATAGTCATAATGTTGATGTAACTGATGAACAACAACAACAACAACAACATCAACAACAACAGTTTCAAGTGATTCAACAACAACTGAATGAAGGGCTGAAGACTAAGGATAACAAAGTTCTTCCTAGAAAATCAACACAAAGACCATTTGCTGTTGACCCAGAGCTTAATGTTGCTGTGGGTATTGTTCAAGATATTGTTGGTCCAAGAGTTCACCGTGAACAACAACCAGAACAACAGCAATTCACACCAACATCAAACGGATCAAACCAATGTACAAGATGTAAAAAAGAATTTGCTGTTGAGCTAGATGGGAAATCATATAAATTATGTCCACACTGTCGTGATTTACAAAGACAAAGATCAAGAAGATGGCAACAAAGAATAAAACAAAAAGATGGTGCTTGTAAAAGATGTGGTATTGAAATCCCCCCAGATCAGTCAGAATATGTTCTATGTCCTCCATGTCGTCTGAATTTGAGAACTAGAAAAGCCAGTAGATATGAAAATGGTAAATGTGTTCATTGTTCAGGTATAAATGATTCAACTGAATTTAAAGTTTGTACAAGATGCAGAACTAATGATAAATTGAGAAGAAAAACTCTTGAAGAGCGTGGTTGTTGTAACCGTTGTGCCAATGCTTTAACTTCAAAGGATGAGAATCATAAGGTTTGTTTGAATTGCAGATCAAGAAAGAGAAGTTCGACTAAGAATAATCAATCCAATGTTACATCAAATCAACAACCACAACTAAATGAACAACAAATTCATCAACTCCAACAACAGTCACAAGCCACACAACAACCTCAACAAGCTGTGAGCTCAGCAGATGCTAATATTAATTATCAACAACAGTTTGCTCAACACGCTCAACAGTTAGAAGCTAATCTGTTTGCCCAATAAGTCTTTACTTGTATCTAGCTGATATAGTATGTTTTAAAGACCTTTTAATGTATGTTTGTATTATAATACTCAAGTTTGTATAAACTACACTGAATGATTAAACGATAAACAAATTATAATATTAAGTATAAATTAACTAAGAGAAATGGATCTAAAAAATCCAACTAGAATCAATCTAGTTCAAGATTGCAACAGCAACACTTTGGAAGTCATCATGACTGATACTAACTTTAACTTCACCTTTGGCAACTTTTAAAGCATCACCATGGAATTGGACTTTTGGAGCACCATTTGAATCACGTAAAATTTCAATATCTTTCAATTGAGCACCAGCGCCTTTAGATTCAACACCTAAAGCTTTGAAAACAGCTTCTTTAGCTGACCAAGTACCAGCAAATGATGATTGTGGAGATGGTGCACTTTGACAGTATTTGATTTCAGCTTCAGTGAAGTTACGTTCAATGAAGGTTTCATTTTCAATGTTAATTGAAGAAATTAATTCAACATCAACACCAACATTCTTTTTACCAGCAGCATTAGAAGCTAAATCACTCAAGATTTTTGAGGTATCTTTTGATGAAGCAGTGATGTAACCACCTTTACCTTGAACACCTTTTTGAGCAAATTCTAATTTACCTGATTTAGCAGCACCAACTCTAGCTAATGGATCTAAGTAAACTGGGTTTTGTAATTCATCTGAATATGGTGCTTTATCTTTAACTCTGAATAATGAGTTGTTGATGAAAGCTTCATGATGATGAGAGTAAGCTTTGTTGTGTCTTTCAGCGAATTTGGCAGCATAAGTTTCATATTGTTCTCTTGATAAAACACCAAATAAGTAGTCACTGTTAATAGCAATAGCTTGTGCACCTTTTTGACCGAAACCGAAAGATGTAATAGAGACAGCTTTAACACCATCAGTTTTGATTGATCTAGATGGGAACAATAAGTAATCAAATTGTTCTAAGACAGCATCAATGTTATCAGCATTACGGTTACCTGGAACAATACCAGAGTTTAAGATTTGTAAAGCACCATTGAACATCCAAGCACCAGCAGCACCTTTTGGATGACCAGTTAAGTATTTTTGGACAACAGTTAAAGCTGGGTTACCTTCACTTCTACCCAAATGTCTAAACATTAAATCTAATGTATTAGATTCATTCTTATCATTAGCTTTAGTAGAAGTACCATGCATTGAACAGACATCAATATCATCAATGGTTAAACCAAAAGTAGCCAAAGCACCACGGATTGGAGCAATTCTTGGATTATTTTGATAAAAGAAGTTACCATAGTAATCTTTAGCTTGATTGATTTGACTTTGAGCTTCACTTTGAATTTCAGCAACTCTTTCAGTAATGTAAGTTGATTGTTCTTCTTCTGGGTATTGTTTAGCATCTTCACCCAAGAATTCGTATTCAGAATCAACCCATTGTTTAACTTCTCTGATTCTTCTTTCAACTTGACGTTTTCTGTAAGAAATATCCATTAATGTAGATTTGTGTTTCAAATCACCATGATGTTCTCTAGCAGTGGTCAAAATACCTTTACCTGGAGCTGGAACTGATCTACCGATACTATCTGAAGCAGTAGCAGTTAAACCTAAGACACCATAAATTGGAACACCCATCTTAATAGCTAAATCAGCATTCATAATAACTTGAATACCTGAACCTTGAGCTTCCATGAAACCATTTCTGGTAGTAGTGGCTGGTCTTGACATTTCACTTGGAGTACGACCATGTTCAAATTCATCTAATGTATTTGAAGTAGCGTTCATGTTAGCGAATTCATATGAACCTTCTTCTTGGAAATCATCATAACCACCAACAATACAAACCTTAGCTTTACCTGAAATGATGGTTTCAACACCAATATCTAAAGATTCAACAGCAGTAGCACAAGCACCGACTGGAGTCTTAATAGGACCTGATGAGGAAATTAACAACATGTTAACCCAAGCGGACATAGTGTTGATAAATGATTCTTGTAAGACATCATTTTGAACTGGTTCATCTTTATAACGATCTTTGAACATACCACGTAAGGCAGAAACACCACCCATACCAGAACCTGAACAGTTACCTAATTCAGAAACATGAATGTATTTGTATAATTCATATGGATCACTGATACCAGCAGAAATGAAAGCTTCAACAGTGGCAACCAAAACGTATAAAGTAATTGGATCAACTTGTTGAATAGTATCTTCTGAAATACCATAACGTCTAGCATCCCAACCAGTTGGAATTTGACCAGCAACTAAACGATCAAATTTCAAAGCTTTTGGAATTAATAATGAAGCACCTTTCAAAATTTGAACAGTATATTCACCAGATTCTGGATTTTCTTGAATACTAACTTTATCACCATGTTGATGTTTGAAATGTTCAGCAGTTTCTTTTGAAGCTTCAAATTCAGCTAAATCTTCTTCAATAACAACT
Organism: Hansenula ciferrii; assembly: GCF_000313485.1. Lineage (NCBI taxonomy): Eukaryota > Fungi > Ascomycota > Saccharomycetes > Phaffomycetales > Wickerhamomycetaceae > Hansenula > Hansenula ciferrii. The sequence continues at coordinate 18,697 of NW_011887499.1, read as the reverse complement.
TCTTGAACTAATTCTTTCTTGTTTGGATTATAACCATTGAATAATTCAGGTTCAATTAATCTAATACCACAGTGATCTAAGATATGTTCTTCATATTTAGGTTTAACATCTTTGTCATCAACTGGTTCATTAGTTTTAGCATCAACCCAACCACTGTATGGTCTACCTTTCAAGTTACCATTATGGTATTTAATTAAACCCATAATCCAAGCAATTTCAATACAACCTTCTAAAGAAAATTCACCATAAGCTTCCATTTCCCATCTGGTTCTAGCAGAACCCCATGGAGAGACTTCAGAGAAACCTGTAACAACAATAACTTTTTCCAAGTTTAATAAACCTTCTAATTGAGGAGCAGCTTTTTTAATTTCATCATAAGATTTTAAAGTTGGGAAATCAAATTTCATATTAGCTCTTGGATTAATTTCAGTTTTAGCGAATGGAGCATCAGCATTTGAACCATTAACAATTTTATGTTCTAATGCAGTTTCAATTGAAACAGCTCTTCTAATATCAGAAGTTTCCATAATTTCTGATCTTAATTTATTGGTACGTTCTTTTAATGAACTGATGAATTGTAAACCACCATTCAAATCAGCTAAAACAGGACCTTTTTGACATAAATCAGTAATTTCTGGAGTTAATAAACCTAACAAGTTGAAACCCATTTCTGATTGAGAGAAGGTTCTAACACCTAACTTTTCAATACCTTCAGAAATAATGTTGTTAGCACTCATTAAACCAGTACCTCTAGTCCAACCAATAACAGCACCACAAATGGTTAATTGATTAGCCCAACTTTCAGAATACCATCTGTTGAATAAAGTTTCTAATGATAATTTAGATTCAGAGTATAAACCATCAGCACCAAAAGTACCATGATTTGGAGACATTGGTAAAATAACTTGAGCAGGTCTAGTTTCAATACCTCTATCAGATTTATGGTTTTTAACAGAACCTAAAATTCTTAATAAATTAGTCAACATAATACGATGAGCAAATTCAGATTTAGAATCAATGTTATTAATTTCATTACCATTTTCTGGAATAGCAGCAAATGGAACAATAGCATCTAAATCCCAACCTAAACCACCTTTTTTAACATCATCATAAATGTAATCAACTAAAGCTTCAACATCTTGTTTTGAACCTTGGTTGAATGGAACAACAACTAATGAAGAACCTCTTGCACCATATTTGGCATAAATTTGTTGATAATATTCAGTAACTTTTTTACTAAATCTTGAAGTTGTTAAAATAACATTGGCACCACCTTGAATTAAACCTTTTAAAACTTCAGCACCGATTGAACCAGCACCGGCACCTGTAATTAAAACATGTTTACCTTTAAAAGTAACACCATTAACAGCAGCTTGTTCTAAACCATCCAAGAAAACTGAAGTTAATTGACGATCATAAGCCCATGAATCATCAGGTAATCTTTTCTTTAAATGTAAGAATGGAATAGTTTCAGGTGGGATAACTTTTGAAACTGGGTTTTTAATTGAAGAAGTAGTTGGTAATGAAGCAACTTCTTTAGTTGAATCAGAATCTAAATTATCATCATTGAAACCTGCAACTGTTGTGTTTTGTTTAATTTCAATTTCATTTGAAGTTTGTAAAAATTTAATTAAATCACCATATAATTTTTCAAATTCAACTTTAGTACCTGAAGATAATTCAGCTTGTTTTGAAATAGCATTATAAACTTTAGTTAAATCTTGTTCAATAGTTTGTTGAGGTTGTCTAGTAACTTCTGAACCTTGAGACATTTCATGAACATATTGTTGGAATTTACGAACATTTTCTCTTGGTTCTTCTGAATATTTAATGTTACCTTTATGATCAACATTAGTTTTTGGACCTAATGGATAAGAAATATCTTTATAAACTGGATCTAAATCTAAAACTTGTTTACAATTTTCAATCAATTGATTACCTAGTTCTTTAGCCAAGATATAGTTTTCACCTTTTGAAGCATCAGCTTGATTAATATGATATTCCATGAATTTGATTAAAGTATCATTTGAACGATTCATAATATTAATAGCTTCTGAAACTAATTCTCTATCAACTCTTTTTAAAGTACCATGAATAATTTCAAAATATAAAGTTAATAAAGATTGTCTTGACCAATTCCATGAAGAATCATAAGTTCTAGCCTTCTTTCTTGAGAATGAAGAAGTAATACCTTCAATGAAATAATCACCTAATTCATTAGTTAAATGATCTAATTGATCTTGTAAATCTTTCAATTGATCTTTTTGTTCATCAACCAATTTATTACCTTTATTTAAATCTAATTTTAAATAACGAGCAAGAACTTGTAATTGTTGACGAGCCAAGATTTTATTATCTTTAGTTAATTCTTCAAAAGCAGCGGCATCAATAGTAGCACCACCAGCACCACCTGAAGAACCACCTGAAGAAGCAGCAGAAGCTAATGAAATGTTTGCAGAAGCAGCGTATTTTTGAGCAATACCATCCAAGTAAGCTTTAGCATCATTTTCATTACCTAAACGAGCTGGAGGTTCTGAAGTTAAAGATAATAATAAAACAGAATCTTGTCTACCAGAACCTAAACCCCAACGAGTTTGTAAATATTTTCTAGCAGTACCAACAGAGAACCCACCAGGCATTTTAGATGACATTAATCTAGCAATTAAAGAAGAAGATTGTTTACCTAAAGCACCAGAGAAAGTTTCTTGGAAAGTTTCAGCTAATTCTTCAATTGGAGTTTCTTCAGGTTTTTCAGGAGTTGAACCAAATTCTTTACCTAAATCACCCAAGATTTCATTTTGAACAGTTGATTTACCATTAACTAAATCTTTAATAGCTTTTGAAACAGGAACTTGATCTAAAGATTTTTTCAATTTTTGAGCAACAAGAACATGAATCAATAATAAAGCTTTAACTGGTTCATCTGGGATTTCAGCAACTGGACCAGATGGAGCTGGAGCTGGAGCTGAAGGAGCAGCAGCAGCAGAGGCAGGAGTAGCAGAGGCAGCTGGAGCAGATGATTGAGCTGAAGCAGATTCAGTAGCAGCAGAACCAGAACCAGAAGCAGCAGCGGCAGCGGCTTCTAAATCAGCAGGATCTGGAGTATAATAAATTTCTTTAGCATCTTTAGCATAACATAAAACTTGTCTTTGTAAAGATAAAGCAGCATCATAAGATTCATATTTAGCCTTAATTGTTCTAGTAGCCATACCAGCTAAAGTTGGTGAAGGACCAATTTCAACAACTCTTTCAGTGTTGTAATCTTTTAAAAAGACATCTTGAGTTTCAATCCATCTGACAGGACTAGCAAATTGATAAGCCAATAACTCAGTCAATAAGACGTGAGCCAATTCTTGTTCAATTTCAGGACGCATTGGTGTGATATGTATCCTGTAATTTGAGTATAGTGTATAACCAAATTCAATTGAGTAGGTATAAAGATATTGGAATTATCAGTATATAAATATTTTTTTTGACCACAGCGCTTGTTTCTTGTTTGTTGATACGCCATAAAAAATGAAGGGTGGTTCGGGACACTCTGTTGACTAAAAAATTCACTTGTTGGGATTTTGAATTTTGGGAATTTTGAATTTTGAATTTTTAATGGGAAATTGAAAATTCGTGGAAACGTTGGGAATTCGCGAGGATTACAAAGTTCGCGGGTTCATGTCATTGATCAGCGTGTCACCAAGTTGATTGAGAGACGCGTTTTACGCGTTTTTTTAATTAATAATAGTGGTATAGACTCTAGAGTTGTATGGACTCTGGAGAAGTAGAGGTCTATTACAATCAAAAAGGGTACACAATGCATATCAAAAAGATCGTGATCCAAGGTTTCAAGACGTTCAAGAACACCACAGTCATTGATAACCTCTCACCAAGTCATAATGTTGTTGTTGGTCGTAATGGTTCTGGTAAATCAAATTTCTTTGCCGCTATTAGATTTGTATTAAGTGATCAATATACTAGAATGTCCAAAGAGGAAAGACAAGGTTTGATTCATGAAGGTTCCGGTACAGTGCTTTCTGCTTATGTTGAAATTGTTTTTGATAATTCTGAAGGAAGATTCCCTACGGGGAAAGATGAAGTTGTTATTAGAAGAACAATTGGGTTGAAAAAAGATGATTATTCTTTAGATTATAAATCTTCAACAAGACAAGATATCATGCAATTGTTGGAAAGTGCTGGGTTCTCCAAATCAAATCCTTATTATATTGTCCCACAAGGTCGTATAACGTCTTTAACTAATGCAAAAGATGTTGAAAGATTAAATTTATTAAAAGAAGTTGCAGGTGCTAAAGTTTTTGAAAACAAATTAAAAGAAAGTACTAAAGAAATGTCTAAAACTAAAAATCAAAGAGATAAAATTGATGAAATGCTTGAATTTATTGAAGAAAGATTATCTGATTTAGATTCTGAAAAGGAAGAATTGAAAAATTTTCAAAATTTAGAAAAAGATAAGAAAATTTATGAATTTGTACTTTATGATAGAGAATTGAATGAAATATCTAATTCAATTGAACAAATTGAATCAGAATACCAAAATGGGGTTGATGAATCACAAAATTTTGTTTTAGAACTTGAAAAAAGAGAAACTTTAATTTCTGAAATTGAATCAGATATTGATTCTGCTAAACAAAGTTTAAAATTATTAAATATTGATCGTAATGAACATTCTGAAAATTTTGAAGAAGTTTCCAAAAAAATTTATGATATTAATGCTAATTTAGTGGAAATTAGAAATAATTTAAATAAATATAATAAAACTCAAACTAATATTGAAAAACAAATTAAAATTGCAAAAGAAAAAATAAAATCTCATGAATCAAAAGTTTCTGAAAAACAACCATATGTTTCCAAGTTAAAAAATCAAGAAGCTCAACTAGATACTCAATTATCTAATTTGAAAACAAAACAAAATTTATTATATTCTAAACAAAATCGTTTTTCAAAATTTAATTCTGTTGAAGAACGAAATCATTGGTTAAATAATCAAATTCAAGACTTATCTGGGAGAAAACAAGGTTCAATTAATCAAATTAATAGTGGTACTCAACGTTTAACAGAATTATCAAACAAGATCCAAAATTTAGAAGCATCAATTACACAATTACAAGATTCTATAAATGGTGATTCAGCCCAAGAAGAAACAAATAAAATTGAAAATCAATTAATGGAATTGAGAAGACAATTAAGTATGGAAAATGATTCTAGAAAAACTTTATGGAAAGATGAAGCTCGTTTTAAAGCTATTTTAGAATCTTTGGAAGATGAATTACGTAAAGCTACAAGACAAGTTAGTCAAACTATGGATAGACAACAAAGTCAAGGTTTAGAAGCTGTTAAACGTATTACTTCAAGATTAGGTCTTACTGGTGTTTATGGTCCATTAGGTGAATTAATTGAAGTTAATGATAAATATAGAACTGCAGTGGAAGTTGTTGCTGGTAATTCATTGTTCCATGTTGTTGTTGATAATGATGAAACAGCAAGTACTCTTATGGATGAATTAGTTAGAGAAAGAGCTGGTCGTATAACATTTGTTCCCTTAAATAGAGTTAGACCTCAAGATGTTACATATCCAGATTCAAATGATTGTGTTCCATTAATTAAAAAAATTGGATTTGATCCTGAAATTGAAAATGCCGTTAAACAAACTTTCGGTAAAAGTATTGTTGCTATAAATTTAGAAAGAGGTTATGAATTATCGAGACAATATAAATTAAATGCTATTACTTTAGATGGTGATAAAGCTGATAAAAAGGGTGTTTTAACTGGTGGTTATCATGATTTTAAAAAATCAAGATTAGAATCAATGAAGATTAAACAAGATAAATTTAAAGAATTGAGAGATGAAGAAAAGGGACTTTTCCAAGTGAAAACTGAAATAACACGTAAAGATCAATTAATTTTGAAAATTAATGATAATATGAAGAAAGTTTCTAATGAACTTGAAAATCTTCATTCTTCAAAACAACCTTTAAAATCAAAATTATCAAATTTATTAAATGAAAAATTTAAAGCTAATGATGAAATTAAATTATTAAAAGATCAATTGGTTCAATTGGAAAACTCTAAAACTAATTTAACTACCAAAATTGAACAACTTCAAAATGAATTGAATTCTAATTTTGAAGAAGGTTTATCATCACAAGAAAAAATTGAAATTTCAAATCTTTCTAAACAAATTTCTGAACTGGAAATTAGATATAATAAAGTTGCTGATGAATTATTAACACATGATACCGAATTGAATAATTTGATTGTTGAACTTGAAGAAGAATTAGTCCCACGTTATAATGAACTGGTTAAAGAACAAGAAAAAACAAACCAAGGAAGTTTAGATAATGATCTTCAAAATCTATCACAAGATCTTGAGAATCTTGAAGAGCATAAAGCTTCTGTTTATGAGGAATTGAAGAAAGTGGAACGCCATATTAAAGATACAGAAACTCATTTGAAAAAGAAAGAAGAAGCTTTAGACAAGGCCAATGATCAACAACGTAAATTAATTAGAAATGTTGAAAATTTCCAAAAAAGTTCAGAAAAATACTTATCCAAAAAATCATTACTTTCAAGTAGAAGAGAAGAAACACAACGTAAAATTAGAGAACTAGGTGCATTACCAGAAGAAGCTTTCCAAGAGTTTGAGAATTTGAGTTCTGGACAATTATTACAAAAATTGAATAAAGTTACTAAAAATCTTGAAAAATTCAGTCATGTTAATAAAAAAGCACTTGAACAATATTTAAGTTTCACAAAACAACGAGATGGTTTAGTTGATCGTCGTAAAGAATTAACAAAATCTGAATCATCAATTGATGATCTTATTAATGTTTTGGAAACAAGAAAAGATGAAGCAATTCAAAGAACTTTCCAACAAGTTTCAGCATCATTTACTGAAGTTTTTGAAAAATTAGTTCCAAGAGGTATTGGTAAATTAATTATGCAACAAAGAGATAAGAATGCTCCTTCTTCACAAGCTGTTGATGAAGATGGTGATGTTGAAATTGATGAAGATGAAGAAAATGGTGATTCAATAATAGATAACTACAGTGGTATTTCAATTCAAGTGTCATTTAATTCAAAAGAAGACGAACAACAACGTATTGAACAATTATCAGGTGGTCAAAAATCACTTTGTGCTATTGCTTTAATTTTAGCTATTCAAAAATCAGATCCAGCACCATTTTATCTTTTCGATGAAATTGATGCAAATTTGGATACTCAATATAGAACAGCTGTTGCTAATATGATTCATGAATTAAGTCAAAATGCTCAATTTATTTGTACAACTTTTAGACCTGAAATGTTACAAGTTGCTAGTAAATTCTTTGGTGTTATGTTTAATAATAAAATCAGTACTGTTAGTGAGATTAATAGAAGTGATGCTTTGGGTTTTGTGGAAGGTCAACAACAACGTGCTTGATTTTGAGTTAGTATGTGCTATGTTTTTAAGCTTATGATTTTTTATACTTTGATTTTTATGTATACTTTTAAGAGGTAATGAATAGTGTTTTCAATAGAAATATGTGAATACCGTAAGAATTGTAATCAATCAAGAGTCGAAAACCGAGATAAAAAGTACACATCTTTTGTTACTTCTATAACTATTTATACATCATATTTTCAACTAATTAAATTATACAGATAAGTTCAACTTCACTAATATACAACAAAAACAAAAACAAATCAATGAACCTAAATCATTTCTTTTTAGCGTCTTTCATTAAACCTCTGAAAGCCTTATTGGTTTTGGTTTTACGTTTATTTTGATTAATCAAATTTTTTGCAGCCTTTTTATTAAGATATTTTTGACTCCCTTTTAACTCTTCATCACTAGAGCTTTCATCACTGTCACTACTATCATCTGTGTCTGAGTTGTCCTCATCATCATCGTCGTCGTCATCACTTGATTCAGATGAGTCACTGACTTCTTGTTTCTTTTGACTAGACTTTGGTGTTTCTTTGGTTCTGGAACTTCTTGGAGTTAATGAATCAATGACATCTGGAACACCACGTGAAACTAAATCTGACAATGAACTTAATGAATAACGACTGTTTGGCTTTTTAACAGGTTGTTTAGCCTTTGAGTCAGCATCATTACCTTGTGGTTGCTTTGAAGGTGTTTTTTCAACTTTTTTGGAAATTGGGGTAACTGGAGCAGAAGCTGTTTCTTGAACATCAGGAAGCTTTTTATTAGCAGCAATTGATTTTCTCAAATTAGTGGATTGGATTGGACCTTTTGGTGTATTAACAATTCTTGGAATCTTTTTAGTTTTATCATTTTCATCTTCATCATCATCAGATCCTGAATCAGAGTCAGAGTCAGAGCCTGATCCACTATCAGAGCCTGAATCAGAGCTATCATTGATCACCTCTTGGGATTTTGGTGTTTCCTTAGCAGAATAGTATTTAGCTCTTTTAGATCTAGCTTCTTGATCTGCTTTTCTAGCATTCTCTTGAGCTTCTCTTCTTTGTTGTGCAATTTCTTCTTTAGCTTTTTCATATTCCTTTCTGGTTCTTTCTGAAGCTTCATCATCTTGAAATCTAGATGTATCGAAATCAATAGAATCTTGTGATAAACTGATATTTGAGTTTGCGTTTCTCTTATTAGATGAAACATCTGAAGGTGTTTCTTTTGATGCTTGTTTCTTAGATGGAGTAGAAGCTGGCGCTTGTGATGATTTTGGAGTTTGTGAAACTGGTGCTTGTGAAGATTTTGGAGTTTGTGAAGCTGCTGGTGCTTGTGGCTTCTTGGTTGATTGTGAAGGTGTTGGTACTTGTGAAGTTGATGAAGCCTTTGATTTACTGGCTGGTTGTGATGGTTTTGGTTGAGATGCTGGTGGTGTTTGAGAAGATGGAGGAATTTGAGATGAAGCCGGTTGAGATGATATACTTGTGTTTGCAGTTGTATCAGCTGTTAAACCTTTTGCTTCTTCATTCTTCTGCTTTCTTAAGAAACGTCTTCTAGCATTATATAGTAACCTTCTTCTTTCTTTCAAACATTCATTAAATTCATTATCAGGAGTTCTTGGATCTTTTAGCTTATCTATAATTTTATCCAATCCTGGAACTTCTTCAGTTGGATATTCTTGAGGTAAGGTATCAATATCTACTCTAGGTTTACCTGGTCTTGCGTAATAAATTGTAACTGGTGGGGCTGGTTGTTTATGTGCACGAGCTGGCAATTGTGATTCTGGAACTTTAACTTCAGCTGGGAGTTGAGGAAGATCCTTCAACTGTGTTGATTGAGCATCAATTTCTTTCAATGATTGACTCAATGATCCTAACTTAGAATCAGAATCGGCAGTTGTTTCTTTAATTGCTGCTGCTTTAGCTGGTGATGTCTTAACCCAACCTTCTTCAATAGGAGTTTCCTTAGCTGGAGCTGGTTTAACAGGAGCTTCTTTAACAGGAGTATCTTTCAAAGGAACTTCTGAAGCATCAACCATTTCAATATCATCATCTTCATCGTCATCATCTTTGGTCTTGTCAGCTTCTGCTGGTTTAGATCCTTCTTTCTTGGTACCATTAACTGATTCTGATTTTTTAGTTTCAACTGGTTTAGTTGGAGCAGAAGTTTCTTTTGCTTTAGTTTCTTGTGATGGTTTTGGTTGAATTTTTGAATCAGTATTATCAGCACTTTTAGTTGTAGTAGATACATTAGCTGGAGTAGCAGATGTAGATGTAGCTTCTTTTTCAGCTTTAGCTTTAGCTTCTTGTTTCTTCTTTTCGAAATAATCAACATTTTCATCTGAAGAATCTGATGGTTTTGCTGACTCTTCCTCATCTTCAGTACCTTCTTCTTCTGAATTCTCATTATCATCATCATCTTCTTCTTCTTCTTCACTTTCTTCAGTTGATTCTTCATCTTCACTTTCATCTTTAGCAGGGACATGCTTTTCAGTAAATTTTGAGCCAACTTTAGGAGGAATTGACATCTTTTCAGCAGCTTTTAAAGCAGCAGCTCTAACTTGTCTTGCTGGGACAGGTTTTTGTGAATTATGTTTAGCAAATTTTTTGGTAACTGAAGCTGGTAATCTACCACTTTTGAAAATTTTAATAATTTCATCTTTAGTAAATTCTGGTTCATCAATTGATTCAATTTGATCTTCATCAGAATCTGAAAAACTATCTTTATTTGTAATATCCCCTCTTTTAGAAATGTTTGCAAGAATGTTTGATGCTGATGTATTTTGTGATAATTGAATATCTGGTGAAGCTTCTTTAGTATTTGGTTCAGATGAATCAATAGGTTGTGGTGAAACATTATCAATTTTTTCTGGTGAAGCATTAAGTATTGATTTATCAGATTTCTTTGGTGCAGGAACTGGTTTTAAAACTTCTTTTGGTTTTTCTAAAGTAACAGTATTTGATAATGAAGTATTACCAACATTTGGTTTTTCTAAAATTTGTGTATGTTTCTTAATTTGTGAAGGTGGAGGTAAGATATCTTCATTTGCGATATTTTCATTTTCAGATTCTTCATCACTTTCTTCATCATTTTGACCATTTTGCACAGCAGATATATTTTCATTAGTTTTATCTTCTAATGATTTCTTAACTGGGATGATACGTTGTGTAATATCATCATTAATTTGTTTCTCTTCTAAAACTTCATCTTCAACATCTTTCAATTGTGGTTCTGGAGCAACAAGCATTCCTGAAGTTATTCTTTTAGATGATGGTGGTAATGGTGAAGTTGCCACTGGAGCTTTAGATTTCTTTGGATCCAAATATCTAGTATCATCATCTTCTGGTGGAGGTAATGAAGTTTCAGCAGAATCTTCTGCATTGATTGAAATATTTCTAATTGAATTATTAACATCTCTTGATGACAAGTTTTCTTCACGTTCATCTTGTTCTTGTTCATTTTCTGGTTGTTCTTGTTGATGATCTGGGAATATTTGATTTGATAATGGTGTAGATCTTCTTCTTAATTCATTAGATTCACCTTGACCTCTCCATACGGAATCACGACCATCTTGACGTCTTTTCTTTGGTAATAATTGACTTGAAAAAATAGGTGATGCAGAACGTTTATTACGATAACCATCTTGTGTAACTGTAGTGATATTTGAAACATCACCAATATGATTTTGTGGTGAAAATTCTGGAGCTAATTCATTATTTAATAATACACGAACAGCTTTATCATAATCGAAAACATCACCTGAAACATAATCAGGATCTAAATCACATTCTTGAGAATCTTGAAGTTTTAGAATTTCTAATGGTGGTTCATCTGGATATAATTTTTCAAATCTTATACTAATTTCATGAGCAACTTCTAATAATGATTTATCTCTTGAAGTTATATGTAAAAATTTCCTTAAAGAAGGTCTTTCAAATGGTATTGGAACTTGAGAATTAAAACTTGAATTTTGATAAATTTGTGAATTATTATGATTATTATTAGTGTTTGGTGTACTAGTTCCAATTCCTCTATTTAAAAAGTTTGGTGATGAATTTAATGATTGATTTGGATGACCTGATGGTGCCTGTTGAAACAATCTTTGTTCCCTTCTAACGGCACTTGGAGGTACAAGTATCACCTGAAGTTTCAACATTTAGATTTGATTTTCAATTGAAGTAAATAGATTGAAACCACGGAAATTTAATGGAAATTTAACCCAAAGTTGATCAATTCAATATCAATTCAATATCTTGACATGAGGTTATACCTTTTGTTTCACGGGTATAATTTTTTTTCTTTTCTTTAAAACGCGGAAAACGCGACTTTAAATTTTAAATAAGGAAAAAAGAATCTATTATCCCAATTAGGCAGTTTCCTCTTTTTGGAGATGTCTACATAATTATTATAATGGGACATAAATTAAAATCATTAAATTATATTTTGAAAAGGTAAACTAAAAATAGGTAATAAAAAGCATCAAGATTATAATTTAGTATCAGTGTTACGGACAACTTCATCAATGGCTTTGGCAACGTATTGAACATTATGATTGTTTAAACCTGCAACTGAAGCTCTACCTGAACTAACTAAATATACTGCATGTTTAGATTCTAATCTTGCAACTTGTTCTTTAGTTAATCCAGTAAATGAAAACATACCTTGTTGATTAACAATATGATCCCAAGTACCTGGAGTACCTAATTGAACTAAAGCATCTCTTAAGGCAATTCTTTGACTTGTAATACGTTGACTCATTGTAATTAAATCTTGTTCCCATTGTTTTCTTAAAGATGGAGTAGTTAAAATTTTAGAAACAATCTTGGCACCATAAGCAGGTGGATTTGAAATTTCTGATCTAATAAAAGTTTGTAATTGAGATAAAATAGCAGATTTATTATCTGAAGTTGGTAAAACTAAATGGAATGCACCAATTCTTTCACCATACATACCAACATTTTTAGCAAATGATTGACAAATCAAGATTGGAGTTTCTAAAATTTCAACACCTTTTTGAATAGCCCATGCATCATTAGCTAAATCACCTGATGCAAAACCTTGATAAGCTGAATCAAATAATGGTAAATGATTTTTAGATTTTAAGGCTTCTAAAATCTTGATCCATTCATCTCTTGTTGGATCTAAACCAGTTGGATTATGAGCACATGAATGTAAAAGGAAAATAGAACCTTCTGGAGCATTATTAATATCATTTAAATAACCTTCAATATCTAAAGATTTAGTTTCTGTATTCCAATATGAATAAGATGCAGTTTTTAAACCTAAAGATTCGAAAACTTGATAATGATTAGCCCAAGTTGGTTTTGATAAATAAACAGTTTGAGATTGATTATAAAATTTAACCAAGAATTTAGCAGCAATATGTAAAGAACCAGTACCTGATAAAGTTTGAATTGAAACTAATCTTTCTTGTTTAATAGCTGGAGATTCATCACCCAAGATAACTTTAGCAGCAGCATCAACAAAACTTGCAAAACCTTGAATTGGTAAATATTCATGATTAAAATTTGGATCTTCATGAATTAATTTATCAGCTTCTTTAACAGAAGGTAAAACCCATGGTTTACCATTTTCATCACGATAAGCACCAATACCTAAATCAACTTTTTCAGAACGAGTATCAGCAGTATAACGAGCTTTTAACCCGAAAAGAGCATCTGGTGGTAATTGTTGGATTCCTGAGAAGATATGAGACATTGTTTGTTATAGTATTGAATAGTAATTGATATAGTAATTTCAATATAAGATTATAAAATTCTGGGGGTAAGAGATGATTCACTTCTTTTATACTTGGTTTTAATTATTCTCATTAATCTGACTCAGTTGAATTCCGGCTCCAGACAGAAAAAAAGTCGGAATTAGTTCACGGCTTCAGCGCTTAAATTCTACATAAAGATTGCACACGCCAAAAATTCAAATCAAACAGGAAAACAAATTTAGCTTTGAATTTGATTTGAAGCTGGTTTTTTAGAGTCGCATGGGTATTTGAAGAGATGGTGATGAATGGGACAAACAGTACAAACGGTTCCATGGGGTCCTTGGGCTCCACAGCGGCTCAGTTCAGTGCAGAGTACATCAACAAGTCATCTGAAATTTGGTTCATGCCCCGTATTCTAAGCTCGTTTAGTAATGCTATACAACAACAATCAAAAGCTGCTTTACCGGATAGAACAGCTACAATCAATTTCGGTTATTTGGTGAGTCCATATGCTGGTGCTTGTATGACCATGGCCATAATATTGAATAGAACGGTGGTTTTCGCTTCTTCAAGACGTAATATTCATAGATTATCAAATGTACCCAAGATTACCTTGAGATTCATGTCAATCGCGGTGTTGATAAAGGCATTATATGATATTTTAAAACAATTTGTTTCAATAACTCCCTACTTACAAAATCATGTTCAAATTGCTGGGTTTAATATGTTTCAAAATGAAGTTCCAAGTGTTGATAATTTCCTTTGGAGAATATTTATTTCATTATGTATTTCACAATTTTTAGAAACTTTTGTTTCGATAACTTCAAATCAATCAGCTATAAATGATACTGGTTTAACATTATTTGAACATTCATTAGCATTTCAAGAATGTCAATTCTTAAGTGTTCCATCAAGTCAATTATTATATATTTGTCTTTTCTCCATAATTCATCAATTAATTATTCATATTTTAGGTATTACAAATACTAAAAACTATCAATTAATTCCATCAACAATAATGGGGTTAGGGTTCTTGATTTTTTATTGTTATAATATTTATACTGGTGGTGTATTATTTTTCCCTACAGTGGCCATAATTTCAGCTATTCCACAATTTTTAGTGTTTTCTATAATATCATTATGTTTAATTTTGTATTATCTTGCAGTTTTAATTAATCAAGATGCTTCAACTTTAACATATACTGTTATGATTGAAAACTTAAAAGAATCTATAAATTTACAAATGAATGATGATTTCCATTCTGCATTAATGAGATTTGGTTATATTATGTTTACAGCTGTGGAAAATGAAGAATATGTTAATGAATTATCAGATTTAATCTTACCTAAAAAAACATATCTTGAATCAAATAACTCACATTTAATAAGTGGATATATGAATGATTTACAAACAAATCCAGAATTATTATTTAAAGAATCTGAAAATTCTACAATTGATGATGAACAATATCAAAATTCAAGTATTTTTAAAAGATTTTTAAATATTGCTATTCTTTATAAGAAATTATTTTGGTTATTATTTAAATCAAAGAAACAACAAAAACGTGGACAAAATAATGATTCCAATATTAATGATGAAAATTATGATCATGATGATCAAAATTCAATTGGATCAGTAATACCTACCGCCAAACCATCAATAAGATCAAATTCAAATGATTTGAAAAATTCAAATATTAATTTCAAAAATATTAATGAAAATGAACTGTTATCATCAGATATAGATAATTCTGAAGATTTTATATATGAATCAGAATCAGATTTAGATCCATTAGATTTTGATTCTGATTATGAAGATATTGATCAAGAATTTGATTCCCCAGGTTATATATCATCAGCTGCACAAGCAAGATTATCAGATGCCACTGGAACTTCATCAATAATAAACAACAGGGTTCTTATGAAAACAACACCAATTGATGAACTTATAAATCCAAAAGATTTAATTGAATTAATTAATCCAACAAATATTGATCAAATTTCTTATTTAAATAATTTAAAAACTCATTTATTACAAGATAAAAGACTTACAAGATCTTTATATTCTAAAATAAATCAAGATATGTTATTAAAAGAAGTGTTATTACAAAATAGAACTACAAATCATGGTCATAATCATCATGATCATCAACAAGATGATACAGATTTATCATGTGTTGTTTGTCAAACAAATAATAGAGAAATTATAGTTTGGCCATGTAAATGTTTTGCACTTTGTGAAAATTGTCGAATCTCTTTAGGTGTTAGAGGTTTTAGTATTTGTGTTTGTTGTAGAAGGAAAGTTGATGGTTATAGTAAAATTTATATACCATAATTTTTTATGACTGGTGTTATCATGATGTGTATAGCTGATGGTTTATATTTATAATGCAATGTTTTTTACGAATTTTTACAATATGAAATATTATTTGTTGAATGTATATGAAAAAACTTAGATATACAGATTTTATTAATGATACAAATCAAGTTACAATAAAAGAGTTTAGAACTAACATGACCTTATAGGAAAACAAAAACAAATTTAATAAACACACATATAGGAAACGAAAATGAAGAGTTAAAAAAACAATGGATTTTCTTTGGGTTATCATATTTCATTAAATCATTTAAATTTTTGTAAATTTGCCATTAATTCTTGGATATTCATTGTTGGAGCAGCACCAGGTTGTGCTTGATTTTGAGGAGGTGATTGAGTTGGAACAGATTGAGATTGAGGAAATTGTTGAGTAGGAACTTGAGATTGTTGATAAGTATTTGAATTAGAATATGGGAATTGTGATTGATTAGGTTGTTGTTGAGAAACTTGACCTAATAAAGATGCTAAATTTACTGAAGGATTAGTTGCAGGAGGTTGTTGAGGTTGAGAAAATTGTTGATATGGATTTTGGAATGGAGGTTGTTGAGGTTGTTGAGGTTGAGGTTGTTGACCTTGAGCAATAGCCATTAAATTTTGTAAAGCATTTGGTCCTAAAGCTGTTAATGATTGTAACAATTGTTGAGGATCCATAGCTGGTGGTGCAGCTTGTTGTTGTTGTGGTGGTTGATAAAAATTTGATTGTTGTTGACCAAAAAATGGAGTTTGTTGTTGTGGTGGTTGTTGTAATGGTGGTTGAGCTTGTTGAAACCCACCTTGTGATAATCCACCAAATCCTGATCTATTATTATTACTATTACCATTATTATTATATTGATTTTGTTTTGCTCTTAATAATAATTCAGTTGCTTCATTTGAAGTAACACCTAAATATTCATCAAATTTAATTGAACCATCAGAAGTTCTTTCATAAGTTTGAACATCACAAGTTCTATTTCTATTAATTAAAACAACACCAAGACAACCACCATAAGCAGCTTCATTGGTTTTTTCTTTTAAAACCATATGAGGTTTTAAAAATTCATATTCAGAATTAATATTTGCAGAATGGAACTGACGATTAACTTCTTTTGTATAACCTGGATCAGCATTTTTTTTAACAAGAATTTTACATTCAATATCTTTTTTTCTTCTTGAATTTGGACGATCATTATTATAATCATTAAATTCTTCTCTACCTCTTTTTCTATCAAATGTTGAATCATTTGAACCAGGTTTAGAATTTTTAGCAATTTGTAACATTAAATCTTTACCATTTAATGGTAATTGACTTTCAACTTCAATAGCTTTTTCCACAGCTTGAGCATCAGTAAATTGAATGAAACCATAAGAACCTTTTAATGAAATTTGTAAAATTGTACCATATCTTGAAAATAATCTAAATAAATCTTGTTTTGAAATTGAATTTGATGGTAAATTACCAACAAATAATCTTGAATTTGGAGCTGGAGTATGTCTTGAAGTTGAATATTTAGCTTCATTATCAACAAATAAATTATATTTAGCAATTTCATCATTATTCATTGGAATTCTTAAGTTTGGTCTATGATCAGCAGTAGTGTTATTATTATTGTAAGATTGTAAAGGATTATATGAAGATGAAGCTAAAGAAGTATTATTAGATGGAGTTGGACTTTTCAATTCTTCTAAAATTCTTTGTTGTTTTTCAGAATCAGATAATTTTAAAAATTCAGGATCAGATAATAAATTAGAACTCATAATTTTGGATGCATAAGATTGTAAATTATTATCAGCATTTGTTAAAGGATTAATAGATGTAGAGATAGAATTAGAATTAGAATCTGATGAGTTTGAAATGGTTGGGTTAGAGCTAGTGGTTAAAGATTCTGAAACGTCAGCAGTAGGATCATAATCACTATCTTCATCTTCTTCATTATCTTCATCTTGTTTTGAATCTTTTTCAGGTTCTAAAAATGAAACTTTCTTTTTTTCTTTTGGTAATTTTGTACTTGATTCAGTTACACTTGATTCTTGAGATGGAGTAGTATTTGAAGTAGTTGATGAGTCAGGTTTAGAATTTTGTCTATCTTCATCTTCAGAAGCATACAAATCATCTTCATCTTCAACTTTTTCTACTTCTTTAGAATCTTCAGCGATAGTTTTAGTTTCAGATGGATCATATTCTTCATCGTCATTTTCTTCTTCAGGAGTTTCTTCCTTGGTAGCATTATCTTTGGCTTCTGTTGGAGTTTGAGTTTCAGAGTTTGGAACCGCTGTTTCCTGTTCTTGTTCTTGTGCTTCCTGTTTTGGTTCTTGTTCCTGTTCATGTTCATTAGATCCTTCATCCACGGTGGAATCTGGGATATCGAAAGCAGATTGCTCGTTGTCGTTGAACTCGTACACGTTATCGTCAGACATTTCTTATGATTGAATAATTGATGTTTCTTTCAATTGAAGTGACAAAGTGTTGATTAAAACAAGAGAATAAATGGGCGCTTAAAGTATTTAAATGGACAAGCATTATTATAAAATTGGAAAAAACCTCAATAGTTTCTGAATTGGTAAGGACACATATGCTCACGTGTTTATTATATAAGCATTTACCCTACTTTTAATTACCTCATCATTACATAATCCACGATTTCATTTTTCAGATTTTTATTAACAATTTTTAATTGGCTACAAATTATTTTCAAAAATTTCAATTTTCATACGTGTAAAACCAAAAATTCTGTATATATGTACAAGCTTATATAATAACAGAAAAGTATACCCAATGTAAAATAACAAATAACCAATTAAATTGAATATGTAAAAAATATTGTAGAATTAAAACTTTGATGATATCAATTAAATCATCTCTCTATGCCTTTTGTTTTGTATTTGTGTTGTATTTATATGCCATTTTGTTTATATCGTAACGTCATTAATTTGTTTCAATCTTTTTAGTTGTTTGACTATAAGATTTTTCATCTTCATTATTTATACCATGTGCTGGACATGGAACAACTGAACCACCTGCAACTGTGAGAAAAGCAACGGCAAATGTAGTATAGAATAAGTTATTCGTTAGCTTGGATCTGACAGCAGCTCTCATTATGTGTTGTAGTTGTTGTGTTTATAGTTGATTTGGTTGATTGATTATGGAGATGTTGAATTGTCAATAATGAAAAAGTAAAAAAAAATGTTAGTTTTCAATCTTTTC
>NW_011887498.1:0-74668 GCF_000313485.1 Hansenula ciferrii | reverse complement strand
CCTCAATTTAAATCTTAACCATAATAAAAGGGCATAGTCCCAACAAACCATAAGGATCAAAGAGATCTAAATTAAATGAGGGAATCACATGAGACTCTTTTTTTCTATACAAACTCCATTGAGGATGTATCTTTTAGTTTCCAATTTTTATAACTACTTTTTATATTTATAAAATTGTTATATATAGTGATTTCAATAAATATTATTATACGAAAAAAAAAATCGCGGGAAAACTACCAAATATCATCAATTAGGAATATCCGGAGTGATATTTAGCTGAATAGATCTCAGAGTAGAGTATTAGACAAATTGGTATCATGATTATTCCATCTACACTATCGAACAATCCATGATCTGTGCTATAATGTTCACGGGCGGATCTATTTTGGTATAGAACGGAGATATCATTTGAACACAAAAACGACATTCAGTGTATTTCAAACCTAAATCATAATCTGAATTAGATGTTTGTCTTTGTGTCATTAAAATTGCAGGTGAATATTAGAATTTGTGGTAGCTAAATAGAGAATGCCATCAAAATGATCTTGCGGTTTAACTAGTTGGTGACTTCAATCGTTATCTAAACTAGAATTAACCTCCATTTAATATCAGTTTCAATAAACAATATGAGAGGGATTCAATTGATACCAGTGGCATTGAGTTTATTACCATTTGCATTATCAGCAACAGTCACTGAGCCTCCAACAAAGACAATCACTGAAATTCATACCGTTACTTATATACCAAAAGAAACACCAACTGATAAAAACAGTCCTATCATTACCCAAACATTATATGAGACTGTTGGTATACCAAATGATAAAGATAATTATGTGACTCCTTCTAGTGATGATAAAGAAACAAAAGAAACACAACAGAATCAAGCTGCTCCAATACTGAATGGTAAGTATTTGTAATTGCTTAATATTTTTGGAATTTGAACTAACAATATAATAGATGGTATCTCAACACCAGAAACAACACAAGCAACCAAAAATTATGACGCAAATAGCGATGAGGATAAAAACAATGAAGCTGCACTTTTGGGTTATGATGCTGACTATTTTCAAAGTCGTTTAGAAAGTGATCAAGATCCAGAAATTGAAGATCAAGTCAAATTTCAGGAATTGAATCAAGATAATGACGATGAAGATGATGATGGTGAAGATTATGATTATGACGAAAGCTATGACTATGATGGAGAAAATAATAATGATGATGATGATAACGAAGGTGAAGGTTCAATTGATGCAGCATCTCCATACCATCTTCAACCAGGTTATAGAGGCAATGAAAACCCAAAGGAGTTAGAAAAACCAAGACCAGCAGATCAATCAAGTGCTATTAATGAGCCTAACCCATCATTTGATCAAAATAAACCAGTTGAAAATAATCTTCTTGAATCTCCTAATTCAGATCTAAATGAAGCTAAACCAAATATTGGAGATGAAGAAAGTAAATATATCCATTCAAACTTTACCGCTCCAGAAAAGAATGAGCAAGGTCATCCTATTCCACAACCGATTGGTGATCATGATCCTGAAGATGGTGTTGATTTTGTTGAAGAAGAAGAAGAAGTTCCAAGTTCAGAAGATCAAGATGGTATTACCAAGGGAAAACAAATTTTGGATAGTGAGGAATCAACATCTTTATTAATTGGGAATTCAACCAATACCAAAGGTGATTCAGCATCCAATTTAAACAATTTCCAACAAGGACAAATTCCATCATTCCTTGGTCGTACTGATAAAGGTGCCAATGATACTGAAATTAGTAGAAGTTCAGCAGCTAAAAAGGGTAAATCATTAAGATCAATGCTTTCCAGGTTTGACAACAGTGCAGCATCATTGAACATGGATGCCAATTCATATTTCACAGTTTTGTTTATTGGTGGGGTTACAGCATTGCTTGCCTTTTGGTGATTTATCAATGTATTGGCAATTTTTGATTAGTGGTTAATTGTATAAACAGATATAGCTTAAAATTGAAGGAGAAATTTTCAAAACATTATCTTAGCGTAGCAGTGAGCCAATTCTTCACCATAATTTCCTCTTTTCACTATTTCTCAGAGGCTTCAACTGAGTCTTTTGTATCAAAATAATGTCCTATGCTTTTATTGAACCAGTTTGTCATTTGTCATAGTTAAGGATTAATTCGTGGTGAAGGAAAAAAATCAACAATCGTGAAAAAACAAAAAAACGAAAAAGCGCTATAATTCAGTGGTTTAATAGAAGCAAAAACATCGATTGAACTGCAAATTCATCGGGAAAAGTACCAGAAGAAACTTGGACAGAATAATATATCAGAATGACTGAAGTGAGTAGCTTTTGCTAGAAGTTAACCGCGCTATTCAGACGGATTATTTGATTTAAATTTTGTGATTTGGGAAGATATTCCAAAAGACGTGTCGAATGAAGGCATTTACATCAAATATATACTAGATTCAACCGTCGAAATGATATCTGAATCGAGTCCGATCTGAATAGAAACAGTGTGATCTCTTGCAGTATGTCTATTTAGAATACTTTACTAACACAGTTCGTTTAGGTGCAAAGAACAATCAGAATCGTTACAAATCAAAATATAGTGGAAGGTAGACCAATACCACCTGAAGGATTCCCAATGCGTTCTTGGTCAATTGAAATATTTCTATTAGATGAATCTGGAAAACAAATCCCAGCCACAATATTCGATAAAGTCACATACCATTTACATCCAACTTTCCAAAATCCAACTCGTATTTTCAAGAAAGCTCCTTTCAAGATTGAAGAAGAAGGTTGGGGTGAATTTGAACTGGGTTTAACTTTAACTTTACTTGATAAGAGTGGTGATAGAAAATTAGGTCATGATTTGAATTTCTTACAAAATAAATATGAAGTTGATCATACCATAAGTATTCCAATTCAAAAATCTGCAAATTTAAGATCTATATTAGCTGAAAGTGGACCAGTTCCAGAAATTGATGAAACTATTGGTGATAAACGTAAACAAAACAATGCTTCTGATTCTAAATCTAAAAGATCAAAATTAGGTTCAAGTACCATGACAGGTGCTGTTAAAGGTAGTGTAGATTTAGAAAAATTAGCTGAAGGTTTAACTAAATTAAGTGAAGATGATTTGTTAGGTGTTGTTCAAATGGTTACTGATAACCGTACACCAGAAATGAATATTAAAAATGATGTTGAAGAAGGTGAATTTACAATGGATCTTTACTCTTTACCTGATAGTTTATTGAAAAGTTTATCAGAATACGTTAAAAAGCGTATTGAATAAACAATGTACTATTTTTTTATTATTATGGAAATTTTTTTGCAAATGATCTATTTTATTGCCGTTTAAAACTATCAAAGCTAAAAGTATAAAATTATGTTAATATTATTATTGTAAATTTAGATGAACGTTGTTTTTTGTTTGAAATTAATTGATGTAGATCTACATGATAATAATTACACTATTAAAAAAACATGATTCATTATACTCATACATAAGATGGGGTGTAAACTCTCATTGTTGTATCCCATGAAGCAGTTGCAACTGCTAATCCATTTGGTGATGCTGTAACATGAGATGTACGATTACTATGTCCTTCCAATTTACCCACAATCTCAGCTTTTAATAAATCCCATATCATACAACCATGATCTGTATAACATGAATACATTAATCTTCCTGATGAACTAAAATCTAATGATGTTACACCTGAACTATCAATAGCAGAATTTAAAGAATTTGATATAGATGCAGTTGATTGATGTCTTGAATATGGACTTTGTGTCAAATTATAATTTCCATATGGTGATGGTGTATTTGGTGTTAAAAATGTTTGATTAGCTTTATTTGATTCTTGTATAGCTCTCGGTAATGAGTATCTTGCCAATTCACAATCAGCTCTTAAATCAAATAATCTTATAATACCATCATCACTTCCTGTAACTATTGAATTTCCATCTTTAAAAAATTTAACACTTGTAACATCACTATTACTCACAAAGAAACTTTGTTCAAGACTTGCACCTCTTCTATCCCAAATTCTAGCATAACCATCCGATGCACCTGATACGAAATTTATAGATCCTTTTGATCTATCAATATCCATACATAAAACATCACCAAGATGATCTAAATATTCATCTTTTTTATTACCTTTATTTAAATCCCATGATGCACATGTCATATCACCACTTGCAGTTAAAATCTCTTCATTATCAACAAAATCACAAGCTGTAATACCACATGTATGCCCCTTAAGTATAGATACTATCCTTTGTTGAAATTGGAAATCATCCCGTACACTTGATCCAATTCTATAAATGGTACAATTGTTCGTTAGACCTGCACTTGCAACTAGTTGACCATTTGGTGAATATGCACATGATAAAACCCATTGTGAATCTAATGGAACTGCATTCAATTTTAATCCTGTTACTGGATCCCATATAAGTAAAAATCCATCTTGTGATGCACTTAATATTGATTTTGAATCATGAGCCCATTTAATATCAGCTATTTTATTATTATGACCTTGTAATTTTTGTAAAAGTTTTAAATTCACTGCATTTTTGGATAATGGTGCTATTTGTTTTGAACTTTCTAATAATGTTGTATCTTGAATCTTAGCTTTAACTTTATCAATCTGTGAATATAATTGACGAGTTTCTAATCTCGCTTTATTTATACGATTGGTAATGTATTCTTGTTGATCCTCCTGTTGATAACTCATAACTTGCATTTGTATTCTCTATTATTGTTGATGAAGTGGCATTTGAGTATATTGTATTTCTCGGATAAATTCCACTTTATGTGTTGGGCTCCCTTGTTTTTTTCTTAAATTTGATGATCAGATGTATATGTGATAATTATATATCGTGGTACTTCTTCCTTATTTATTATAATGAATGATGAGGAATCTAATAAACTTTTTGTGAGATTTCTTTTTTAACTTTTCTAGTATGATCTAAAAGGTAGGTTTTAAGGTGATCTATCAAAAATTTGTTTCAAAAGTAATTAAATTATTAGACCATTGATTAGCAAGACACATTCAATGTTTTGTTAAAACAAGTATCATATGAACATTTTTCGGTAGTTTCGAAGGAAAAAGTTGCCTCATTTCAAAAATAATTGAATATATTCGCGGAAATTTAGTTTTTCATGAGCGGTCGGAGATAAATATTTGAGGTTTGAGGTTTCGGAGATAAATAAATACAAAATACAATACAAAACTTGATTGTGATTAAAATAATTTATATTACATTATTCTTGCATTGAAACATCACCATCGGGTCCCTTCTCACTCGTTATAGGATCTTGTGAAGTATTTGTTTCCTTATCAGTGGTTTTATCAGAACTTTGATCGTCAGGTTTCTCTAGTCTAACACTACTTTCTTGTTGCGATACTCTATTGGTTTCACTAGTTGATGATTGGATTTCTTGATTTGATAAATTATTATCACTTGTGATTGATTTGGCAGTAGCACGAGCTTTCTTATTACCTGTTAGTGAAGGTGGTGCTCCACTTTGAGCAGCAGCAGAGTTTGTTGCATTTTTAGCATTGGTATTATCACGTCTTCTCTTTTTAGTTGAACGATCATCACCTAAATCACCTGTAACTTTTGATAAATAATCAGGTGCTTCACCTTTATTTTTCAAATATCCCATTTTCCAATTTCTTGCTTTATCTTTTAGTTGAACTTGTGTTCTATTTTTTAAAGCTTCAGATTTTGAACCACCAGCACCGTGTAATTCTAATATTTTAGACCATTGAGGACCAATAAGTTTTAAAGCATCAATTAAAGCTTCTTCCTCTTCACCTGTCCATGGTCTACGTAAAATATGACGTAAACGTGGTGGATTTCTAGCAGCAGTTGATTTATTTTGACGTGAAGTATTCCCACTTGAATTACTTCCGGTTGTAGATTTTTGTAGTTGATTCTTTTTATTCAATTGTCTTGCAGTTGGTAATTTTTCACGATCTTGCTTTTCAGCTCTTTCTTTAGCTTCACGTTCTTTAAGTCTTTGTTCCTCTAATTTTCTTTGTAATTCTTCTTTAGAAAATGATGCAAAAGCTGTTATTGGAGTTGAAGAACCACTTGAATCAAATCCAATAGTTGTTAATTCTTGATGACGACCTTTTCTACCCCATATTAAAAATCCAATATTTTTGGAGACATAATTAAATAATTCTTTTAAAAAAATCAACCATTCATAATGTTCTGCGAGATCTTGATCATCTGGTGTTGAGAATAAAGTTTCACGACGTGATTTACAACGTTGTAAGAAATCTTGTTCAGCTGGAGTTAATTCAGTAGTTTGACGACGATGTAATAATTGATCTTTCAAAAAATCTGGGAAAATATCATCTAAAACTTCTTCTTTTGAACGATCTCCTGATTCTAAAGCTGATATATAAGCTTGAGTTTTCAATTCTAAAAATAAAGCAGCTTGAGCTTTTAATAATTTTCCAGCAGTTATAGAAGTTGTACTATTCAAATGTTGATGATATGTTGAATTTGGATTTTTAGTCCATCCATTATTATAAGTTGGACAGAAAACATCTAAAAATGATTCATTTAAATAGAAAAACCCAACTTCAATAGAACCTAAAGTAGCTAATAAAAATGAAGCTAAATTAGCTTTTCTAAAAGCAGAATCTAATTGATCTTCTAAATTTCTTAAACTTTTAACAACATCTAAACTTAATTCATTCAAATCTTCAATTATATTATGGAAACTTAAAAATGGATCTTCTTCAGAGAATATTCTTTTAACTTGTTCAAATAATTCAACAAGATCTTTATAAACCAAACCTTCTGGAGTTGGTTCTTCAGCTGTTATAATTGCTAAAGTTTCTTCATATGGACCCACACCAATAATTCTCAAGATTTGAGTAGCTATATTATCTAATAATGGAACTGAATGTATTAAAAATTGAACTCTAATTGATAATGATTCATGAGCTTGTAAAGATAATGGCAATGAAGCTAAATTTGCCTTTACTAAAACATCAGAAGATACTTCATCTTCTTGTAATGGATTATATGAGATCTGTAATGGTGTTAATAAAGCAGAATCTTTTGGAATTGGAACACCATTTCTAATGATTGTATCTATGGAATGTGGTGATTGTAAAGATGGCTCTATAGATGATTCTGAATATTGTTGATTCTCTTTAGGTTCTTGTTCTTTATCTTTTGGTGATTCTTTATGAGCTAGATCATCTTGTGTAGTAGATTGTTGTTGTTGTTTATTTTGAACTTGATCTTCCTTGTCTTGATTTTGTTCTTGAGGTTGTTCCTGAGATTGTTCTTGGGATTGTCCTTGTGATTGTTCTTGGGATTGTTCTTGTATTTGCTCTTGTGATTGGTCTTGAGGTTGACCCTTATGTTTCTCTTGCTCTTGTTCTTGAAGTTCATTAGATTTCTCTTTTGGCTCTTGATCAGGTAAAGAATCATCCTGTGATTTCTCATTAGGATTATGTACTTCATTTGTTGATTCTTTAGTAGCTTCATCTTGTTTCTCTATATTTTGTTCTTGATTTTCATTTTCAATATTTGAACCTTGTGCGTTTTCATGATCTAAAACATCATTAATTTCTTTTAATACATCATGATCTTGACCATGGTTTTGTTCATGTGATTCTGATACTTTATTATTGCTTCCATCATCATTAACATCAATATTATCATGATCATGAGGTCCTTGTTCAGATAAGCCGCCCAATACTCTATCCATGGCATCTTCAAAATCTTGAGCAGAAGATCCTCTCCCTGTTAATTGTTCATCTTCAACATTTTTAGAAATTTCAATATCTTTATCTATAGCATCACTTATAGCATCGTTATTATTATTATTATTATTATTATTATCAGATAATCCTTTTTTTATGGATTCATCTGCTATATTCTCATGTTCATCAACCATTGTGATCCGCTAGGCATTAGAATCTCTTCTAATAAATATCTTTTCTTTCTTTTTTCAATATAAATCAATCAAGATTCAATATATCCTTTATATCAAAAAGATTTGTTTACCTTTTAGTATATATTAAATTTTTCCCAAATTCGCGGTGAAGCCCCAGTCATGTGACTTGATATTCCGCGAAAACAATATGTGTCCCCTTTATCAAAACTAATTAACCATGGTAACGAAATACACAAATAAAAAATCAAAACAAATCACTATGGTAACTACTGAGAAACTAAAATTATATAAACAATACTAAATAACAGATAACAACATAACCATAGTTAATAATGAAGAATAATATTAGTTTAAACTTCATAATATGCTACTTTTAAAGAGATAAACGCGCTTTTTAACCAAATTTCCCCATTAAAATCACCTTGTTTCCTGCCTATCTGTGTGTGTCTATACCGGAAATTCTGCCTAAATAACTCCCTTTGGCAGAAACGCGTCTCTTTACAAAATTTGAAAATTGAATTCTTAAAATCAAAACAAACCAAAATATTCAAAGTTTCAGAAAATAAATAAACAACATTTTGCTGTTTTCCTCCTTCTTTTTACAAACAACTTTTGAAGTCATCAACAACTCAACAGAGAAAGTTAACAATTTAATTGACATTATAAATCACAATGGCCAGAGCTGCTTCCACCACTAAGACCACCAAGGCTACAACTGCCGCTAAAAAACCTGAACATCCTCCATATGCTGGTGAGTATAAAGTGTCTTTTTTTGGGTTTCCCATCCTTGCTTTTTTGTAAACAAAAAAAGTATTAAGAATTCAAATGAATGAATTAATAACAAAACTATAATGATTAGAATTGATTAAAACTGGTATTTTATCATTAAAAGATCGTAATGGTTCATCTCGTCAAGCTTTGAAAAAATACATTAAAACTAATTATAATATTACTGCTGCAAACTTTGATAGTTTATTTAATTCAGCTTTAAGAAGAGGTGTTGAAAAAGAAATCTTTATCCAACCAAAAGGTCCATCAGGTCCAATTAAATTAAACAAAGAAGCTGCTGTTGCTGCTAAGAAAGCTGCTGCTAAACCAGCTGCTAAAAAAGCTACCACTACTGCTGCTCCAAAAAAAGCTGCTCCAAAGAAAGCTGCTACTACTACTGCTGCCCCAAAGAAAGCTACTAAAGCTACAGCTAGTAAAGTTACTAAAAAAGCTGCTCCAGCTAAAAAACCAACCCCAGCTAAAAAAGCTGCTGCACCAAAAAAGAAAGCTGCTGCTACTACAACTAAAAAAGCTGCTCCAGCTAAAAAATCTGCTGGTAGACCAAAGAAATAGATTTTGAATAATGATTATTTGGGTTATTACTTAATTTTTTTTTGCTTTTCTGGTTAATGATGATTTGAATTGAATTGTTTCAATTCTTTGTGTTATTACCAAATAGTTTATACTATTTTTGTTTTTTTATATTTTACCTTGATACCCATTTTGTATTTTTATATTTTTATTTTGTTAATTATCTGGATGATTATAATTTTGGATATTCCATACTTTTAGAATGTTTTTTGGAAGAAATTATTATATTTTATTTTTTTATATATTAATGTTGTGTTTGTTAATTATTTTGTTTGAAAAGAAAAAAAAGATAATAAGATTGATTATGTTTGATTTAGGATTCAATGGATATTTGAGAATTGATAATTAAGATCTTTATTATAATATGTATTTCTATACATTTATATAAAGAAATTGTATACTATTTTGATTCCAAAGGTGTTTTATATTTTCATACTTCTCCACAAGGTTTTTGCCCACTATTTTTATATTGTTGTTTTTACAATTATTATTATATTATATTACTGTGTTTTTATTATGAGAAATGGAGTAAATGATTATTATTGTATTGTGCTATATTAATTAAATTGAATCTTTTGAAATGGTGTAGTTGGTGTAGGTGTTTTATCAATTGTACCCGTATGGAGATACTTTAAAGAGGCATAATAATTCTATTTAGGAGAACACGCCCCGATGAGCCGAAGTTGAGTAAAGGGTTAAACAAGTCAAACAAAAGGTGGGTGAGTAACAGCGAGAACCAGGAACCATGTCAATTCAAAATCATTTTTGATCAGTTGATAATCCAGCTAAGAAGGATGGGTGGGTTCAATTGGATCTATAGTCAATGGTTAAGTAGTTGTGAAGATATAGTTAATAGTCACTTGTTTCTATGTCCGAGTAGTGTAGGAAAGAAAGGAATTGGATTAGCCGTGATAACCTGTTGAAAGTGAACAGAGTGAACAGACAAGTGGTGGGAGTTGGGTCCTCTTGAGCGTATTACACCTGTGACAAGCCTACTAGGTGCTCAGCTAGGCCAGAAGCTAGGCTCAACTGTCCAATTTTTGCCTAGTTTGTTCGAAATTTGTACTGGATCTGTGGGAATTATGGGTCATTACGCTTAGAGTTTATTTCCACTTCCCGAGAAAAGGGTATATCCTCTAAGGGTACTTTGAAATTTAGTGAGATTTAATTGGTTGGGTTCGTGAAAGTGTACTCTATGACTACTCTCAAGTTATTCTAAATTTATAATTTAATTCGAATCTGATTTAATCTTGAGTTGTATCATTGATCTTTATTCTCATACTTGGATCAACTGTTCTTTGTTCTTTGTTCCATTAGTTCATAGTTCATTGTTCATACCAATCAACTCATCCCCAGATATATATATGACTCAAGATCTATCAATTATAATAAACTGTATACACTTAAATTGAACCGTTAATTAAGTTATTGAAGATCAAGAAAATGTCAATTTCCAAGGAAGAACATCAAAAATTGGAGAAGGATCAATTAGACCAGACTACTGAAGCAGTGGATAAACCTAAGGAAGAAATAAATCAAGATCATGAAGACCCAGAAGATGACCAACCTAGATCTTCAGATGATACCCATCAATTCCATTCTCCTTTAAATTCAAATGCAATCATCACTATAACAACTTCAGAACCTATAGATATTCAATCGTTATTAATTCAACATCAAGGTGATTTCCAATTATTATCAACAACTCCTCCATATATAAAATTAAAATTTATGGATAAATTAAAAGCTCAAATTTTTGAAAAGTCATTTAAATTAAAATTCCCCCAAGTTGAAATATCTGTTGAATTTGATGCTTTAACTCATCCTGGTAATATCTATGTTCGTGGTCTTGGTCCTGAAATTACAACTGAAGATTTATTCAAGATTTTTGAACCATTTGGTGAAATTACAAGTTCCAAAATTGTTAATGATGAATTTGGTCGTTCAAAAGGTTATGGTTTTATAAATTATTCAGATGGATCAAGTGCAGATGATGCAATTTCCAAATTGAATGGATTATTAGTTAATGGATCAAAATTATATTTAAATCATCATATTGCTAAAAAAGAACGTATTCAAAGAATTGATTTTGAAAAATCAAATTTTACAAATCTTTATATTAAAAATTTACCAATTGATTATACAATTGATCAATTTGAATCTTTGTTTGCCAAATTTGGTGAAATTAGTTCAAGTTTCTTACCAGATTTAAATGATGGAGATCAAACTTCCAAAAGATTTGGTTTTATAAATTTTAAAAATCATGAATCTGCTATATCTGCAATTGAATCACTGAATAATTTTGAAATATCTCCAAATCAATTCTTATCAGTATCAAGAGCTCAACGTCGTGATGAAAGAAATGAACAATTTCATAACAATTTAAATCCAAAAAATTCAAATAATTATCAAACAACTCCATATGGACAATTTCAAATTAGAAATAATTCAATTTCTCCACAACCTGCACCTATTTTATTTCAATCACCTCCAATAACTTCTCAGGGTTCTATACCAGGTATAATAACTTCACCAATAACACAACCGCCAGTTCCACATTCAATTGAAGCTATAACTTCACCAAATTTCATTCCAAATCAATTAATCCCACCATCAACTGCATCAACAGTAACATCAATACCACCAACTGGAGTACCAAATGGATTACCAACAACAACTATTCAATTACCAATCCCTGCACCAGATCAACAACCTTCAAATCTTTACGTACGTAATTTGGCTCCATCCATAGATGATTCTATATTACATTCATCATTTGCACCATTTGGTATTATAGTTTCAGCTAAAATCATGACTACAGATGAAGGAGAATCAAGAGGTTATGGATTTGTTTGTTTTAGAACTTCTCCTGAAGCTTCAAGAGCTTTAATTGCAATGCATGGGAATGTATTACATGGACAAATGCTTCATGTTAGTTTTGCACAAAAGAATAATAAGAAAAGATTTGGTAAACAACAACAACAACAAATTCCAATTCATCCAAATGGATCTTATTATAATGGGTTGTATCAAAATCCAAATCAACCTCCTTATCAATATTATAATACACAAGCTGGTCAACCTGTTCCACCACCTTCTGGGAATGGATATGGTAATGGATATAGAAGTTATTATAATGGTTATAAACCTTTTAAACAACATCAACAATATGACCAAGGCACAGGTTATGAATATCAAAATGAATATAATAATAATGGATTGAGAAATACTAATTCACAAGATGATAAATTCCTTAAATTAATTTCTGAAATAAATTTATTAGATAATGAAGAAGATAAAAATTCTAAAATTTCTAAATTCTTAATTGATTCAAGTTTAATTAAAGCTAGTCCTGGATCAAAAGAATCTGATGTGGAAGAGAAAACATTAAGTTTTATTAAAGATCAAATTAAGTTTAGAGAACAAAATAAAGAAAATTCAAAATCAAATGTTTATTTAGATTTGATTAATGATTGGTCAAATGATGAAGATTCTTTAACTAAAGAATTAGAGAAATTATCAATTTAGATCGAATTACACCTTAGTATTAGATCAAAGTTTAAAATTGTATATAGGTTACTTACAGTACATGATTGAATGTCTAATCATAATGTAAAACTACATCGAATAATAACTTATCAAGAATATTGTATGGTATATATTAATAAATAAAAAAGTCATATTTGACCTATATATGCAAGAAATTTTTCATCATCAATTTGTATCAATCAAATCATAAATTTGGTGGAACTTCTTCTTGATGATTTTGATGAACATGTCTATCTTTTTTAATACCAATTAATGGATCCAATTCTTCAACTTCTTCTTCATCTTCAATTTGTTCAACATTTTCAACTTCTTCAATATAATGTTTCAACATTGATTCAATACCATGTTTTAATGTAACACTACTACTATCACATGATCTACATGCACCTCTTAATCTTAACCACACAGTACCATTATCTTCTTCAAATTTAACAAATTCTAAATCACCACCATCTTCTTGAATTGCAGGTCTAATTCTTGTAAATATTAATTCTTTAATCATTGCTACAATATCATCATCTTCTTCATCAAATGCAGCATCTCTTGGTAATACAGTGTCTTCATCAAATATAGGTTCTCCTGATGTTAAAGTTTCAGTTAATATACTGAAAATTTCAGGTTTAATTAACATCCATTGAATTGAAGGTTTTTTCTCAACAGTTATAAAATTACTACCAAACATAACAGTTTTAATACCATCAATAGCAAATAATTTTTTAGCTAATGGTGATGAAAAGGCTTCTCTACCACTTAAATATTCCACAGTTTCACCTTGAGGCATAATATTCATTGATGGTAAGAATTTTAAAGCTTGTTCATTCGGTGTATCTTCAGTCTGTATAAATAAAGAACGGATAAATGTTGGTCTTGATATGGATATGGAAGAACCACTAGGTATTTGAGATCTAGGTAGGGCTCTAGATAGTGTTCTAGGCAACTGGCTTATGATACTTCTGCTGAACATACTGATCTGTTGTCTATATCTTGTTGTTCTGCTGTTTGTCTGTGTTGTATGATGTTTGGAATAATATAAATCTGAGTATCCACCCACTCTTTTGACTTCA
Source organism: Hansenula ciferrii (assembly GCF_000313485.1). Lineage (NCBI taxonomy): Eukaryota > Fungi > Ascomycota > Saccharomycetes > Phaffomycetales > Wickerhamomycetaceae > Hansenula > Hansenula ciferrii. Next base: position 60,779 of record NW_011887498.1, on the reverse strand, counting down.
TTAATAATGACATAAAAGTGGGTTCAAAAATTCAAACTATTTTCAGATTTAGTCAGAAATCGGGAAATCCGGTTCGCGCAGGACTCGCGAACTTTTCGGGTGAATCATTTGACTCAGTTTGCTACTTTCATTTAACCAATCATAAACAATTATATTAAACTATTATATTATTACACTATGAACTATTATATACATACGAATCTTTGAGGAAATCAGAACTCTTGATATCAGATCTATCACACATTTGTCTGAAAATACCATCAACTTCATTAAATAAGGTTACTGGTTCATCAAATTGTTCAATCTCACCTTGTTCTAAAACTAAAATTCGATCATAACCTAAAATTGTCTTTAATCTATGTGCAATACATAAAATTGTACAATCTTTAAATTCATTAGCAATCGTGGTTTGAATCTTTGCATCTGTTTCATAATCAACACTTGACGTAGCTTCATCAAGAATTAAAATCTTTGAATCACGAACTAATGCTCTTGCTAATGCTAATAATTGACGTTCACCTAATGAGAAATTTGCACCTTCATCTTCAACTTGTTGATTTAAATGGAACTTATGGAAATTTTCATCCAATTTATCTTGTTTTTTAATAACTTCTAAAACTTGTTCATCTTCAATTAATCCACTTCTTCTTAATGCATCCCATAATTTATCTTCATCATGTTCATCAAATGGATCTAAATTCTTACGAATTGAACCTTGAAATAATACTGGATCTTGAGGAATAATTGATAATTTTGATCTTAATTCATAAAGTCCCAATTGTTTAATATTTATATCATCAATAATTATATCACCTTCAGCTAATTCACTTAATCTATATAATGCAGTCATTATTGATGATTTTCCTGCACCTGTTCTACCACAAATACCAATTTTTTCACCACCTTTAATATTTACATTTAAATTTTTCAAAACTAAAGGTAATCCATCTCTATAACGTAATGAAACATTTTGAAATTTTAATGAACCAAATTCTGGCCAATTTGAAGAAGGTTGAGTTTCTGGTTTTCTATAAGCATTTTCTTGATCTAAATCATTTGCATAATGACATAATCTTTCAACTGAATTCATTTCATTTTCAACTTGTGTATAAGCTCTTAAAATTAATGATAATAAACCAGCCATATTTAATGTATAAGTAACAACTAACCCTGCAGAAGCTGGACTAATATTAAATTGTCTTGAAACTGATAATAATGAAACAATTAATGATAAAACACATGCAACTGCATCTAAATGAATTGAAATCCATCTTTGATTTGCAATAACTAAGAAATAAGCTTCATTCATATTATCCAATAATTCTGAATTTTTCAAAATAAAACGATCACTTGCATTATAAGCTTTTATAGTATTCATACCACCTAAAACTTCATTAAAATTATTATAAACAAATGATCTTTTAACAGCTTCTAATCTTTTAATTTCTCTTGATGATGATTGATAATAATTTGTAACACAAACGAAAACAACACCTAATGGTGGGATTGCAATTGCAAACCAAGGTAAATAAATAATACACATAATTAAAATACCACCAACTGAAAATGTTGGATGTAAAAATAATCTAATTTGTTCACCAGTTTCATTATCTAAAGCATCTGTATCCTTGGTAAATCTATTCATAATTCTACCAATTGGTGTAGTATCAATATAACTCATTGGTGCATGTAAAATTTTTTGCATAGCTCTTAAATTTAAAACTTTTGCAGCAAAAATTGTAATATAACCCATTAAAACAAAAGTACATGAACTAAAACCCGTATATAAGAACACAAACATAACATAAATCCCAATATAAAATCCATCACTTCTTGTTTTAAATTTATATTCAATCCAGAAAGATAACCAAACATTAACAAATAACCCACAGAAAACTTCAATAACTAATGATAATATAGCTAAAGGACTTGCAAAAATTCCAAAGATACCATTACCAGCTTTTAAATAAGTTAAATAAACTTTCCATGATGTTTGATTAACAGCTTTTTCTTCAGCTTTAATTAATGCACCAGTTTCAGCATTTCCAGCTTTTTCACTAACTGTATTTGATTTAGTTGCTTGTAAAGTAACATCAGCTTCACCTATAACTTCAGGTTTTCCATCATCATCATCTTCAGAATTTTCTTCATCTTGAGATTTTTTACTATATTCCATTAATGTAACAAAACCTGGAGTTGTTGCTAATAATTCATCAACAGTACCCATATTAATAGTACCATCACCATTTAAATAAATAATTCTATCAGCATCATTAACTAAAGACAATTGATGAGTTGCTAAGATTCTTGTTTTACCATGTAAATAATCAACCAAACAATTATCCATAATATGTTTACCAACACGAGCATCAACTGCACTTAAGACATCATCAAGTAATAAAACATCTTTATTTGCATAAACTGCACGAGCTAAATTAATACGAGCTTTTTGTCCACCAGATAATGTAATACCACGTTCACCAATTTCTGTTAATTCACCACCTGTAAAACTTTTTAAATCATCAGTTAATGCACAAACTTTTAAAACTTGTCTATAACGAACTTCATCAAATTCTAATCCAAAAAGAATATTTTCTCTAACAGTAGCATTTTGAACCCATGATTGACCACATAATAATAATGAACCATTTATACCTAAATTACCTTGAGTTTTCTTCATAAATCCTGATAGGGCGGTTAATAATGATGATTTACCTGAACCAATTGGACCTGTAACAATTATGAATTCACCTTTTTTAATTTCAAAATTTATATCATGGAACCCTTTGAAAACATTTTTGGTATAAGCTGCTGTTGTTTCTGGATCTGAATTGATTTCTTGATCATTAGTTTTCAATGATTGATCAGTTGAAGTTGAAGTTTCCAAAATGACATTTGATTTTTCATCTAATTCATCAACTTTCTTCTTTTTTTGAAATCTTGATCTTAGACCCTTTTTTTCTTTCCCAATTGGTTTAATTTCTTCAACTTCTGGGAATTCTTCCCATTCAAATGATGCATTTTTAACTTTTATAGCTAATTTTTCATTAATCATTTGTGAACCATCATTATTGTCAAAATCTTCATTATTTTCTAAAGGTTTACCATCTGGACATTGTAAATATTCACGAACTCTACCAATCCCAATCATTGCATCTGCACCTGTTGCTAAAGCCATTGGTAACATTAAAACTTGATTTGCTAAAGCACTAAATAAACTTAATGATGAAAAAATATTTGCAGGATTACGATCATTTTTAACACCATAAAGCACTAAGAAGGCAACCATTGAAGTAAAAGTTGGTAATGTGACAGAATAAGCCATTAAGAAATTTCTTATAGTTTGCATTTTAAAAATAATTGAAACTTCTTTATTTCTTTGTTCAGTAACATTTTTTTGATAAGCATCTTCCCATGAATAAAATTTAATAATCTTCATTGATTGTAAAATTTCTCTCATGAAACCAATTCTTTTATCTGTATATTGATTTGCAGATTTTCTCATTAATAATAATCTTTTAGCACTTGCACCAATTATAGCAATTGATATAATGAAAATTGCAATACCCGCCAATGCTGAAACACCAATATTAACAATTAATAAGACAATTGCAATAATAACAGGTAATGGGAATGTAATAGCAAAAGGTTGGAACCCCACAGCTAAATCAATTCTTGCCAAATCAGTACCCATTAAAGAAGTAACTTTACCAGCATTATAAGTATGTCTTGTTTTAGCATCTGCATTGAAAGATTTTTTCAATAAAGCTGTAGTTAAAATTGCCTTACAATGAGCACCTGTTGTTAAAGAATTATGTAAAAAATGATTTATCAATATACCATTTGCCAATAGAACAAAAGCAACACCAAACGCATAACCAATACCTTTACCTAATGGGGTTGAAGGTTTATAAACACGTTCTTCAACATAATTGATTAAAGCTTTTGTTAATAATGGATTTAAAGTTTGTGCAATATCAGCTAATGCTTTAAATATGATTGCTAATGAATATTTAACTTTAAAAGTAAGGAATAATGCTTTAACTAATGAATATTTTGGATATGGTATGTTTTCTAATTCTTCTTCTGTTAAATTTGGATTTTTTTTCAAAGCTTTAGATCTTGATTTTGCCACAATTTTATTTAAATGAGATTCAAAAATTGGATAAGTATGATTTATTGACATATCATCTTCTAATTTATATAAATCATTTGAAGTTAAAGTTCTCTTGTAACCAATATTTAATAAAGGTATTATCCACCAAAAAAAAATTCTTGATATATAATTTGAATGCATATAAGGATATCTTTTTCTTTCATCTTGATTGGGTATTTGAGGGACTTTTTTAGATAATAATGGAGTCATTAATCTTTTTTGTAAAATCATATCATCTTTATTATACCCTTCAGGGTATACCGTTTGTTGTTCAACATCAACCATTGTGGATTGTTGATTGTTATCTTAATAGCAATGATAGTGAGATCTGGGAACTGGGAACAACAAGCAACAACAACAACTAGTGACTGACAACTAACAACCAATGAGTATGTGATGTATATGGACCCTTGATCTTTATATATATCTTTATTACTAGCAGTAGTGTTGATTATATACCTAGCTATCTTTAAAATGGAGAATTTTCGGTCTAAATATGTATAGAAATCAAATGAATTTTGATTTTCATATACGCACAATCAATTAAATTAAAGCCGTTGCGTAAGAAAAAGTACAGATCAAGTCAATTTACTACACAAGATGTCACTGATAAAAGGGTGTAAACAGTGTACAACAATGTAGGAATACAGGGAATAAGCACATTTATAGAAATATTAAAGATGTTCATGTCAAGAAGTCTTGGTTTAGTTATGGCCTTTATGTAAATCAACGGTTGATGTTTAGTAGTTGATGGGAATTTGGCTGAAAAGGGTTAATGATCCGTATCAGCTAGTACTAGGTACTCAGGTAAGTAAAGTATGGTAATTTACGGAAACAAGTCTTTAAAAGTGTGAAATACCGATTGGATTGTAGTACTGATTGATAATATATAGATATTTATACCCTTAGACACCCATACTATATAATCTTACTCTTTAAACACTTTGTATTATTCTATGTCTTTATAATTCAATTACGAACAGACAACAGCCAATAGGTATAAAAATTTTGAAGGGTTTCTTTTTGTTCCCGCTTTGTCATCGCGTAAGTGGACTTAAAATTATAAAGAACGTCTAATTTGTTATGTAATCAAGTCATCTGACGCGTCACGTGTTGATTTAAAATACCATAAACCGGGTAAATCACTGAACTGTCATTATATAAGCACTTATATCATCCATACTCTTTGTTTTGACTTTCACTTTCTTGTGTTTCTTTCTGTTGCAGGTTTTAAAATTAGCGATTGGAGTTTTGGATTTTGATTTTGATTTTGAAATTGTATTAACACGTATACACAATTGTTTACATTAACTTCAATTCTTAATTTAGATCAAGGCTATATCAAGGTGTATATATAATTGATCTATTATTACTATTCTTTGACTATTCTTCAATTGATTTCTGATATTTGTGATTCCTGATTTGAGGTTATATACAAACATGTCATTTAGAAGTACAAAATTTAATCAAATCCCAACTTCAAATGGATTTAATCAACCACAATTTCAACAACAACAACAATCTAGTGAATCTCCTTTACAAAAATTTGAAAAATTTTCATCTCAAATTGAAGATTTATTAGATCATCCATTAATTTCTAAATTAAAGCCTTATGTACCACAAATTGGTCGTTTTTTAATTGTTGCAACTTTTTATGAAGATTCTTTAAGAATTTTAAGTCAATGGTCTGATCAAATCTATTACTTATGGAATTATAGACATATCCCATATTTCTTAGTTCTTATTTTGTTAACTTTAGTTGTTGTGGTAATGTTGGGTGCTTCAACTTTAATTGTTTTGAGAAAACATTCATTATATGCAAGTGGTGCTTTAATTTTTGTTATTTTGTTACAAGGTTTTATGTATGGATTATTTTCTGGTTCTACATTTATTTTAAGAAATTTCTCATTAATTGGTGGATTATTAATTGCATTTAGTGATACTTTAGTTCAACAAAAGACAAGATTTGCTGGTTTGCCTGAAATTTCTTCAAATAATGAATTTAAAAGTTATATCTTATTAGCTGGTAGAATTTTATTAGTTTTATTATTCTTTACATTCATTCTAACAAAGAGTTGGTTTACAACATTTTTCATTTTAATTGGTATTGGTTCAATTGGTGCAGGTTATAAAACAAAATTTGCATCAATTATCTTGATTACAATTTTAACTTTTTATAATTTCACTTCAAATTCTTATTGGTCTTCATCTTCAGAAGCTCAAAGAGATTATTTGAAATATGAATTTTTCCAAACTTTATCAATCATTGGTGGTTTACTGTTGGTTGTTAATACAGGTGCTGGTGAATATTCAATTGATGAAAAAAAGAAGATTTATTAAAACCCAAAAGTGGCTAACATTAACAATTACAACTCAAATTGAAAACCTTCTTAGGTTTTGTAAATATATAAATAAAAATCTATTTTATTAAAATTGTCGTATTCATTATGTATGTTTTAACTTATGTCCAATTATTCCGAATTCAATTTAAATCCGATTTCTAAATACTTCTATAGAAATCTAAAACCAGCGCTTAACAATTGAATAACAATCAAGATCAATTACAACAACAATCAAATCAACAACAATTAATATTCAATTAATCAATCAATCACCATAAGCTATGGCTGATTCTTCAGACTTATCTCTCCCCATAAAAGAACTTCAACCAATAACATCTTCAATCGCTTCATACCAATACCAAGATTCCACTAATCAATCACAATCAATTCTAAGTTATTTATTATGGGAAATTTCCAAAATTTCTGTTAAAGTATTAGGTTTTTCATTAATCACAGTACCAGCTAGTATTATAAGATTATTATCAACAAATTTTAGTATTACATTAAGTTTTAGTTCATTATTTTTCATCTTAAGTGGTATAACTTTCACATTATTTTCTATATTAAGATATAGAGTCCTAACAAGTTATTCAAGATTTGTTGAAGAACCAAGAACTATCCCTGTGGTTGATCCATATGTTGGTTCTTCAGAAACAGAAAATAAGAGAAGGTTTGGTTCTTATTTGGATGAATTTTTAACTGCAATTAAAATCTTTGGATATTTAGAAAAACCTGTATTCAATGAATTAACAAGATCAATGAAAACTCAAAAATTAATTACAGATGAAATTTTATATGTTGATGAAAAATTAGGTTTTGCTATTGTTGTCGAAGGTCAAGTACAAATTTATTCAAAAGTTAATACTTCAAATCTTAATTCTAAACAAAATGAAGAAATTGGTAATAATAGTCCATTTTCTGAATTTTCAAATGTGCAAGATGATGATCAAAATGAATTAGCAAGTGAAATTTTCATATTAAATGATGAAAGATATCAATTATTAAATGATGTTAAAACTGGGAATCCTTTATCTTCTTTAGTTAATATTCTTTCTTTATTCACTGATGAAGATGAATTTAATGGTATTGGTACTAGTGCAGGTACTATCCCAACCAAGTCACCATTTTTTAAAAATCATGATTTCCATCCAGATGTTGATATCCCGGAATTTAGTTTAGATCATGGTGATGATTTAATTAAAACTCCAAATATTATAGCAAGAGCAACATCAGATTGTACAATTGCAATAATACCAGCAGATTCATTTAGAAGGTTGAAAAAAAAACATCCAAGATCTTCTTCTCATATTGTTCAAATGATTTTAACAAGATTATATAGAGTTACTTTCCAAACTGCTCATAATTATTTAGGTTTAACAAGAGAAATTTTTCAAACTGAAATTAAATTAAATAGTAATGCAAAATTAGAATTACCAAGCTATTTACATAATGGTGTTAAACAACGGTTTAAAAAATATCAAACAACAACAAGTGAAAATAGAGGAAGATCTAAAGATACAAAACAAACTCCACCAACTTCATTTACACCTACAACTAAAAGAACTGATAGTTCAACAAGTCGTACATCTTTGGTTACACCATCATCAAGATTAGAATCTAAAATAAGACCTAAAGCTAAAAGAACCGAATCAAGACATGTTGTTTTAGATTCAAGAGATTCTTTTAATCCAGGTGATTTATTATCAAATGTTCCATTATCAAGAAAAGAATTAAGTTATCAAGCTATTGCAGAAGATGATGTTATAAATAGAAGTTTTAGTGCAGAAGAAGAAACCGAGGATACTTCATTAAGAATCGCATTGGTTGAAGGTATGTTTAAATTTTTGGGGATTGATAAAGAAAATTTATTACCTAAAAAATCAAGTACTGTTACAAGTGCACTTTCAAGTCCAATACCACAAGGAATGGGACTTTTCACAACGTTCCCACAAGAAATGTATACAACAAGAACATCAAATATAAATAATCAAAAAACAAGAACAATGTCAACTACTTCAAATTCAAGATTTTCAATATCAAGTTTTAATGAATTGGAAAATTTAATTGATCCAGAAATTGATTTTGAAAAAGCTAAAAGTGATTTTGCAAATGGTATTGAAATTTTACATATTGAACAAGGTTCTATAATTATTGAACAAAATTCTCGTAATAATGGATTATATTATGTTGTTAGTGGTGAATTAGATGTTACATATACTGATCCTTCTACAAATAATGAGCGGTTATTATATACAGTTAAACCAGGTGGTGTTGCAGGTTATTTAGGTGCTTTAGTTGGTTATAAATCATTTGTTACATTAAAGGCTAAAACTGAAGTATTTGTTGGATTTTTACCTAAAAAAACCTTAGAAAGATTATGTGAAAAATATTTTATGATTTATTTAAGTATTGCAAAAAGTTTAATTAGTTCATTAAGTAAAAAAATTTTAAAATTAGATTCTGCTTTAGAATGGATTCAATTAGATGCTGGTGAAACTTTATTTAAACAAGATACCACGGCTAATGGTATTTATATTGTTTTAAGTGGTCGTTTAAGATCATTATATGAATCAAGTAATAATAATACATCATCATCTACCAATGTCAAGAATAATAATGTTAAAATTCTTGCTGAATATGGTCAAGGTGAAAGTTTTGGTGAAGTTGAAGTTTTAACAGCTGCAAAAAGATCAAGTACATTTATTGCAGTTAGAGATTCAGAAACTGCAAGAATTCCAAGAACTTTATTTGAAATATTAGCAATAGAAAATCCATCAATTATGATTAAAGTTAGTAGAATTGTTGCCAAAACTATAAAAGCTGAAAACAATGATGTAATTATTGATTCAATTACACAAATTCCATCAATTACAAAATTTAAAAATTCAAATAAAAATTATAGAACTGTTACAATTTTACCAATAACTCATGGTTTACCAGTTCAAGAATTTGCATCAAGATTAATTCAATCTTTTAAAAATGTTGATAGATCAGTTATTGGATTAGATCAAGCTTCAACTTTAAATCATCTTGGTAAACATGCATTTGATAGACTTTCAAGATTAAGACAATCAGGTTTTTTTTCAGATTTAGAAGAACGTTATCAAATTGTTGTTTATATTGCAGATACTTCAGTTAATTCATCATGGACCACCACTTGTATTCAACAAGGTGATTGTATTCTGTTATTAGCTGATGCTTTAAGTGATACAAGTATTGGTGATTATGAACGTTTATTATTGAAAACAAGAACCACGGCAAGAACAGAATTAATTTTATTACATCCTGAACGTTATGTTGAACCTGGTTTAGCAAGTAAATGGTTAAAAAATCGTGTTTGGGTTCATTCTCATCATCATATTCAATTTAATACAAATTCAAATGAATTATTAAGATCTGAAAGAAATGAAGCTGGTTATAATACATTTGCTAAAAATATTAAAACAAAAGTTGAAAATTTAAGAACTAAATATGTTGGATCCAAGAATAATTTTAATTCAACTTCACCACATAAAAATGATTTCTTAAGATTAGCAAGATTATTATCAGGTCAAGCTGTTGGATTGGTTTTAGGTGGTGGTGGTGCAAGAGGTTTAAGTCATCTTGGTGTCTTAAAAGCATTACAAGAAAATGGTATTCCAATTGATATGATTGGTGGTACATCAATGGGATCATTTATTGGTGGTTTATATGCAAAAGATTATGATTTAGTTCCAATTTATGGTAGAGCTAAGAAATTTGCAGGTAGAGTTTCAAGTGCATGGAGAACTTTATCAGATTTAACTTATCCTGTTACATCATATACAACAGGACATGAATTTAATCGTGGTATTTGGAAGGCATTTGGAGATAGTAGAATTGAAGATTTTTGGATTCAATATTATTGTAATTCAACAAATATTACAAATTCTACAATGGATATTCATTCATCAGGTTATGCATGGAGATTTATTAGAGCTTCAATGTCTCTTGCTGGATTATTACCACCTGTGACAGATAATGGATCAATGTTATTGGATGGTGGTTATGTTGATAATTTACCAGTTGGAGAAATGAAAAATAGAGGTGCAAGTATTATATTTGCAGTTGATGTTGGATCAATTGATGATCGTACACCAATGAAATATGGTGATTCATTAAGTGGATTATGGATTTTATTTAATCGTTGGAACCCTTTTTCCAAACATCCAAATGTTCCAACAATGAGTGAAATTCAAATGAGATTATGTTATGTTAGTTCAGTTAATGCTTTAGAAAGGGCAAAAAACACACCAGGTATAATTTATTTGAGACCACCAATTGAAAATTATGCAACTTTAGATTTTGGTAAATTTGAAGAAATTTATAATGTTGGATCAATTTATGGTCATATGGTTTTAAAAGAATTAGCAGATACTAATAAATTACCAAAAATTGCAGGTGCAAATGTTTTGGTTGAGAGACAAAACCGTAGTATTCAAAGAAGAAATAGTATTTGAGATATTATTTTGAATAAGCATTGTACATAGTTTTTTTATTTTTATTTATATTATGCAGGGCATTCATTAACTATAATACATCTAAAAAATTCAATTTTATCTCGTGTAGTTTTTGTATGTTGTTTTTATAAACTATTCATCTGATGGAGAACTTATTAGGATAACTGAATCACCTCTAACGAATAAAATTTCTGAATTTTTGGTTGTTGACTATATAAACAATATTAGTATCCACTTCCTCACAACTTTGGTTATTTTCAGTTACATACTTTTAATTCATCACTTCCTTCCTCTATGTCATAGATTGTCTCTATAGCATCACTTAGCACTATATTACAATGTGAATCATAAGCCTAAGACATTGTTAGTATAACTTCTCAATACATAGTATATATCATGTTGTACTCACTTGTAATTTGCCGGTTAATTCTCTAGCACCACGTAATTTGACATATACTTGTTCGTCCAAGAGTAGTCTTATCAAGTCCAAAGGTTCTGAAGATGTTTGTTTGACTTCTGTTTCTGACATTGTTGATCTGATGGTATTGGATACTTCCTTTAGTTTGTTTCCTTTTGATATCGTTTCTCAAATGTTTTGTTGATGGAAAGAAAATCAAATTACAATTAAAATCCGGTTTGAAGCCCCGGGTTTTCAGCTTTCGCGAGAAAAATTGAGATCGAAAAAAAAGTTCATAGTGAAAAATGTCGAAGTGATAAAATTGAATAAAGTCTGTTGAGAGTACAGGTTATTTGAAGAAGTCGCTGTGGTTGAAGATGTTCCAGAACTCCAAGAGACTATTACACACCTCCCGTGTCTGTCTGGCCAGAAAACAGGCACCAAAGAAGAAGGCCAAGTTTGTTCCTAGAGATAAGACTTCAAAATCAACAGCAGAAGTACCATTAAGAATTACACCACCAATTACACCAACTGTTAAGAATTTTGAAGTTTCAGATGATCATCCTCTATGGCAATTTTTCCATGAACAAAGTTACCTAAGACAATTTGATGAATTAGATAAAAATAGTCGTTCATGGACTATTCCAGAATTAAGACGTAAAAATTTTAATGATTTACATAGTTTATGGTATACATGTTTAAAAGAAAGAAATATTTTAGCTAGAGAACAACATTTATTAAATGTTGATTCTGAAAGAGCTGCTCAACCTTATGGTGATTTAGCTGAAAAAGTACGTGAAACCATGTGGAGAATTAGACATGTTTTAAGTGAACGTCATCATGCTCATGAAAGATCACAAGAATTATTACCAGAACAAAAAGAACAAATATTAAATGAATTTAAAGAAAATTTCTTAACTGCTACCAAGGATGAAGAAGTTGAATTACAACAAACTTTAAGTCGTCTACAGTATGCCATTTTCGGTATAAGTGAAATCATTGCAGATAATATTGTTGATAAACATTTTGTTGAAGGTTTAAAATTCATTGCAAATTTAAAACTTGAACGTTATGCTAAAGATCATCCAGATTTCCAAGAATTGACACCAATAACAGATGCTGGTGAAGCTTTTGTCTTGTTCCATTCTGAACCAACAACTAAAAGTATTACTGAAAGTATTGAAAGTGTTAAAAATTTAAGATCTAATAATATTAGAGTTGATAAATTATATGAAATAGAATCTGTTACTGAATTTGTTAATAAATTGGTTGATGAATCACAATAGGAATCTCTTTACATATATAATATATTGTATATAGGCAAATAATAAATCATTTTGTATATTATGTTAAGAATATGAATAAATACTTGTAGTTGTATCAATTTTCAACTTTAATAGTTTTTCTTCTTTTAGGTCTACCTGTAATTGAATATTCAATTTCTAATTCAGGTTTAATATTTGTAATTTCTTCTTCATCTTTAATTGGGGTTTCCTTCTTGATAATTTTTTCTTCAATTTTAACTATTGATGAACCATTTGTTTCACTAATTTGATTTAACCCATTATTTAAATCTTTCAAATCAGCTGCAAATAACACAGATTGAGCCCATCCAGCATAAGGACCCCAAATATTAATGAAAAATTTCCTTACAATTTCATAAGTCTGCTTTGTTACAGTATCACCTTTTGATTTTAATTTATAATCTCTTTTAGCAATTTGATAAACATGAGTATCAACTGGAATGGCATCATGTTTATCTAAAGACATTAAACAAACACAATCTGCAACTTTTGGACCCACACCTGTGAATTTTATTAATTCTGAATGAGCTTCTTCATATGGTAATGAACGTAATTTGAATAAATCTTGTTTAGATTCATGAACCATTAAAGCGGTTTTATAAATATATTTAGCTCTATAGCCAAAACTTAAATTTCTTAATTTCTCTTCTGTACCCTCTTGTGATAAAATTGATGGAGATGGGAATGAATAATAATCTATACCTTCATGATTAATTATAAAATCACCAAAATGTAAACATAAATTATCACACATTTGACTGATTCTTTTGATATTATTGTTTGAAGAGCAAATAAATGAAATCAGGTTTTCCCATGGATCTTGTCTTAGCATTCTAACACCTTCGAAACCAATAGCATTTTTATTAAAATTCTTATCACTTATTGACCATTTATCATATAGATCTAGAACTTTAATATCTAGATTGAAATAGTCTTTAATGAGTTCAAATGTTTTGGTAGATTCTGGATAGCTAGCATAGTGTAAATCATCACCTGTTTGCTTCAAAAACAGTACGTTTTTCCCTATAGAACATGACCAAACGTTATTAATATTCTTCCATCTATCAGTTTCGCGTTAGTATTAATTCCATAGTACTAAGATAAGCTGAACACTCACCTGAAAGCCTGTCCACACCTCAATACTTTAGCTAGTGAGAGTTCCTTAGCTGATACTTTGGTGATGCTCCAGTTCAGCTGTGTCATTTTCCCTGTCTAAATAGAGTTCCTTCCTCTGCCTAAAAGTGTTTTCCCTTCAAAGCTCACACACTTCTGCTTCAACAACTTCACGATTTTGTTACTCGTCACTTTTTTTTCGTGAAGGGGAATTAAAAACTTTAACGCTGTGCTAAAATCATAAAAGAAGCTGAGGATCCACAAGTCAAAAGACAAGTCAAAAGGGTGGTTTTACATCAACAGCTCAGTTCGTGAAAAAATTGCCTGCCATCTGTGGATATTGAGTGGCGGTAAAGGGAAAAGAGAGTTAGGCAGCGGTTTCATCAGGTTATATCCAAGAGGAAACGGTTTAGCAGAGTTTTATTCAAAAAGTCAATATTCCACCATCAAAAGTCCTTTTTTTATTGTATGAAGTCAGATTGGATCCAGTGGATGATCCCAGATAGTATATGAACTTCATCAGGGTTTCCAAAAGTGGTTGTTTCTATACTGTGTCAAGCACGGTAAGATCAAAGAAACTATTATCGCCTCCATACATTCAATTTAAATTAACCAGTTATCAATATAGACATATGGACGCTACAAGGTTTTATGGAACTTCAGTGAAGAAAATGAAGTTGGAATCAGGTGTTACCTCTTCACCAGCCAAGAAGAAATTAGAAGATGCTGATATACTAGCTTTAGAAGAATCTTTTTCTGATGGATTTAGTGATGATGGTTCATCATTAGAGTTAAAACATGTTCAACCAGCAGTTAAGCAAAGTCCTGTAAAGGCAAGAAATAAAGAATTCGAACAAGATTTCAATTCTGATTTTACAGATGATGATGTTTTTGAAATTGATGAAGTGCGACCAAAAGAGGAAGTTGATAGTGTACCACCACCACCACCAACATCACAATCAAAAATATCTGCTTTATTACAAGATTTTTCATCTCCTATAGATAAATCATCACAAAAAATCAAAATATCACAATTAGGTAAAACTTCTGTTAATGAAGATATTAAACCATTACCAAAACTGACACGTTTTATAGATGAAGATGATTTTGATGATAGTTTTTTCCAAGATGATTCAGATATTCCACTAGAAGCACCAAAAATTGAAAATAAAAAACTACCATTCTTGAAACCAGGTGGTATTGAAAGAGCTTCATCTTCAATTGCGTTCACTTCTTCACCATCATATCATAAAACAGAAACCGTTTATAAAAGAGTTTTAAACCCACAAAGTAACAATAATACTAATGAAGCAATTAAAAACATTAAATTATCACAAGATGCCAAAAATTTAGATTTACAAACTATTTTTGACTCATTTGAAGAACATTCAACAAATGATGCATTCCCATCATTATCAAAACATAACGAAGATGCCAATAAAGAAAATAAACAATTATACCCAAACGTTCCAGTTTCAGAACCAACAACTAATAAATCAAAAGACTTGTATCCATCAATGGATAGTTATAACGAGAGACATGGAGCTCCACAACAAATCAAAAGTGAAACATTGTTAAATTCACCCCCACATGCCACTATTCCAAACTTGAAAGAATCGACTACTGAACCTATACCAAAATATGAGGATCAAGGTGTACAAGATTTTTTCAAACCAAAATTTGCAACAAGTAAATTTGAAACTAAATCAGAAACAAAATCAATACCCAATTTACTTAATAGACCTAAAAAAAGAAATGCAGAACTTCTGTTATTAACTCAAAGACCAACAATTCATCATGAATTACAAAATGAAATTTCTGGTGAAAGATTTGCTAGTACTACATCAAGATCAAAAATTGGTGATACACCACCAATTAAAACTGTACAAACACTGACATTAAGTGAAGAGCAACAACATATTATTGATCTGGCAAAAGAGGGAAATAGTTTATTCTATACAGGTTCTGCTGGTACTGGTAAATCTGTTTTGTTAAGAAGTATGATTAAAACAATGAGAAATATACATGGACCTGGTCAAGTTCATGTCACGGCTTCTACAGGTCTTGCTGCTTGTAATATTGGTGGTATTACATTACATTCATTTGCTGGCATCGGATTAGGTAAAGAGAAAACTGAAGAATTAATTAAAAGAGTTAGAAAAAGTAGGAAAGGTAGACAAAGATGGCAAAATTGTAAAGTTTTATTTATTGATGAAATTTCTAT
The DNA here is from genome assembly GCF_000313485.1 of Hansenula ciferrii. Taxonomy (NCBI): domain Eukaryota; kingdom Fungi; phylum Ascomycota; class Saccharomycetes; order Phaffomycetales; family Wickerhamomycetaceae; genus Hansenula; species Hansenula ciferrii. Next base: position 44,765 of record NW_011887498.1, on the reverse strand, counting down.
GATTGATGGTAAATTATTTGATAAATTAGATTCAATTGCTAAAGCTATAAAAAGAAATGATGAACCATTTGGTGGTATTCAAGTTATTGTTTGTGGTGATTTTTTCCAATTACCACCAGTTTCAAAAAGTGATGAACCAGCTGCAATTTTTTGTTTTGATTCAAGAGCTTGGAAAGAATGTATTAAATTAACAATTACTTTACAAAAAGTTTTCAGACAAAAAGGTGATATGGAATTTATCACAATGTTGAATGAAATGAGATTAGGTAAAATTTCTACAAAATCTTCAGAAAATTTTAGAAAATTAGAAAGAAATTTACCACAAAGTGATGTTGAACCTGCTGAATTATATAGTACTCGTTATGAAGTTCAAAATGCAAATAGTTTAAGATTAAGACAATTACCATCAGAAATTAAAACTTATACAGCATTTGATGCTGGTTATTTAGAAGATCCAAATCAACGAGAAAAATTTTTATCAAATCTTATGGCTCCAAGAGTTTTAAATTTGAAAAAAGGTGCACAAGTTATGATGATCAAAAATATTGATGAAACTTTAGTTAATGGCTCATTAGGTAAAGTTATTGATTTTATTGATCAAGAAACTTATTTAACTTATAGAAATTTACGTGAAGATAATTTTATGGATAATTCTGAAATTGAAAAAGCTATAGAAAAAGTTAAATTTAATCCAAGAAATGAATCAACTGAAGAAGGTCCACATCCAATATTAGAAGATACTGTATTTGATTTTTTAAATGATTTTAAATCTGAAGATCCAGAAATTAAGGAAAATATTGAAATGAAAAAACAATTAATGAATCAATTACATGAAAGTTCAAGAGGGAAATTATTACCATTAGTTAAATTTTTAACACCAGATGGACAAAGTAGAACTATTTTGGTTCAACCAGAAATTTGGGAAGTTTCAGATGAATTTGAAAGACCATTAGTCACCAGAATGCAAGTTCCATTAATCTTGGCATGGGCTTTATCAATTCATAAATCTCAAGGTCAAACATTACCAAGAGTTCGAGTTAATTTAAAGAAAATTTTTGAAAAAGGTCAAGCTTATGTTGCATTATCAAGAGCTGTTTCAAGAGAAGGTTTACAAGTTTTATTTTTCGATGAAAAAAAAATTTGGGCTCATCCAAAAGTTATTGAATTTTATAATAGATTAAAATCTGCTCAAGATGCAAGATTAGAACTTGAAGGTAATAATGTCAATAGAAGTATTGACTTAGAACAAAAAGATATTGAAAGAGCAATGGCTAATGCACATTCTTCTAGATCTCAGAGTGAAGCTTATCATGATCCTGATTTTGAATCTGAATCTGAAAGTGACGGCAAAGAAGCTTTTGTTGATGCATCAAGTCCAAGTCAAATGGGGGTTAAAGATTTACCATATATGACTCAAGATGAATCAAATGATAATATAATTGTTAATAGACGGAACTTTAGGAAGAGAGCTGAATGAACTGTTTGATGGTGTTTAATGAATTTGTTTTATTATGTATATAGTTTGTTTTGTTTTACAATTTGGACAACTAATAATAACTGATCTACAAGTAGAAGCTTTTTTAAATGCATTTATATATAGTCATGATCATCTCAGAGATAATTCCATATCTAAAGAACTCCATTGTGCAATAACAATCTGACTATTCTTCACAGGACAAATTTTTAAAATTTTTGATAATAAATTTAATTGTTTTTTTAAAATTTCTTCAGGAATACCTTGTTCATAATCATACCAATCTGGTGAGAAAAATTTCCCAACTTGGAAAAAAATCAACCAATTATCATTCAATTTATCTCCTGTGGTTTCTTGATCAAATAAAATGATTGAACTTTCATAAGCAAATGAGAAATCATTATTAACTAAAGAATTCTTTATACAAAGAATTTTCAAATCAAATGAATCAATTCTTTTCATATCAAGACCTTGAGATAAATTTTCAGATATTTGATATAATTTTTCAAATTTTAAATAAGCATGTGGATTCAGTTCTAATATTTTTTCAATTATAATTGAAGAATCTTGAAATTTTAATAAATCTCCAGGGACAAGAGGTTTGTTTTTATGGAAATATAAAGAAAATTTTGAAATTTCATCAATTGAATCAATTAATTTTTGTAAATTCATGATTTTGGATGAAGGATTATTAACAATTTTTAAAGCATTTGAAGCATTAAGAATTTCACCTCTATTTTTAGAACCATTTGATGCTTTTTTAAAACATTTCCAAAAAAAATCAATGATTTGATCTTCTTCAATATTATCTGATGATAATAAATTGAAAAGTTTTAACGATAATAATTTTGATATGATTAATTTATTATATTCTTGTAATTCTAGGTTTGTAAATATTGATTGTCTTAATACAAATAATTGATTAATTTCTTGTTTTGTTGTCTTGGGGTTGATTTGATTTTCAAGTATTGATTGGAATAAAGATAATTGACTTTTATGATTGTTTGAAACTAAATCTAAGGATTTCAATGAATTGTTATAATATTTAATAGTTTTAGCAGAAATTGATAATTTTGCTAATTTTAAAACATTTGAATCATTTGAATATTCTTGAATTTGAAGGATTAATTCATTTATTAAATTTAATGAAATTTCTGATAATTCTTCATAATTGTAAATGATGTTTAATGTTTGATTTATTAATTGATCTTTTGGTTCAAAAATTGGTAATATTTGGGTAATCAATTCCAGAATTAATTTTAATGATTTGAAAGATTTTGGTTGATTAGTTTCCAGATATGATAAAAATGATTCAGGTTTAACATTTTGAATTAATGAAATTAATGGAGTCTCAATTAATTTTGTTGAAATTTCAATAGGTTTTATAATTAAAGAAATTTTAGAAATTTCATCAATTTTTTCAAAATTTTGTAATGATAAATTCTGATCTAAGCTAATTTTTAAATAATATTCATATGGTATTATTATACCATTATACCAATTTTGAAAATTTTCATCCTGGGAAACTAAATTAAATAATAAATCTTGTGAATGAATAATTGGAATAATTTGTAAAATTTTACGTACTCTTGCCTTAACAAAGTTTGTATAATTATCATCTGAAAACCCAAATTTTGAGCTTTGTTCATTAAGATATTTTTGCAATTGAGTTGTACGACTTATTAAAATTTCATTTGATAATTGTAAAAGATCATGTAATTCAAATTCATTTGATATGAATTCTTTAATGAAATCTAAATTTTGTATAGGTTCAACATCATTAATTGATTTGAATAAATTGACAATATCATCACATGGTGTTAATTCAGGTATTAATATTAACAATATTTGTAATAATATATGGGTTTCAATATTATAATTTGTTAATAATTTGGATAATTTGTGTAATGAACCTTTTGATGCTAATATTGAAGCAGCAAAAATGACTTGATGATCTAGGTTTTCACTCATTTTTGGGTAATTTTTTTCTGTAAGCAGCAATGATTAACCTGAATATACCTTCTCTTATCACTTTATAACCAACAATACCAACAATTCCTTGTAAAGTATCCAAATCTTATGAGACTTAGTTGAAATTGCTTATTGTTTTGATGTCAACTTTGATGATCTAAAAACAATTTGGATTTTGGTGTTTGGATGTGATTTTAATTGAAAAACAAAAAACATCAACAATTATATCAAATTAACACCAAATTACAATCAACAATCAACATTTCTATTATTTCAATATCTAAGTCTGTGTCTTTAATCATGGTTCTTTCTACTCCCACTGCCATTAATGACGCTTTAGAAGAACGTGTTGGTTCAACAAGAATATTCAGCACAGCAACTTTAAATTATACAAATGTATCAAATGAAATATCATCAATTCAATTAGATTTATATAATGGGAAATTACCAGATTTAAGAATTGAAGAATTATTTAAATTAAAACAAGATTTAATTAATAAATATTCTACCGCAAAGACACAAATTGATCATTCTAAATTAGAATATGAAAATTTAATTAGTGAAAATGATCAATTACAATCTTATTTTTCACAAGATTCAATATCAGAAAGGAAAGCTCTATTATTTAAAAAATTTCTGGAGACAAAGAAAAAAATTGAAGAATTAAATAAAAAACAATTTGAAATTAAAGATATTAATAGAATTATTGAATCTTTTAATAGATTACAAGAATTACAATATACTTCGGATGAACTTGATGAAATATTTGGTGATGATGCAGAATTGATTAAAAATTCACCAGGAGTTTCCAAGAGAAGGGCAATTATAAAAGTTGAAAAAGAGAAGAAGGCAACTGAGGATAATGATGTTGATATCGATAAAGATGGAAATGATGATAGAGATGAAACACCATTTTTCGAAGAACAAGAAGTTATAAAATATGTTTTTAAAGCTAATTTAAATAATTCAGTTGATAAATTAAAAGAGATTCAAATGAATTTACAAAAACAATTGAATCAATTTGAAAAAGAGATTAAAGAGATTAAATTAGATTATATTAATGATGTAAAGAAATTTGAAGCAATTAGAAAGATAGTTGGGTATGAAGATGAACAACCAGAAGAACAGGAACAACTAGAACAACCAGAACAAGAAGAACATGCACCAGTGGTACAAGTAGTTCCTACTGAACAAACACAACTCCCAGTAGAACAAGATGAAGATGAAGATGAAGCTTTGTATAATGAATAAATGTCTTATGTAATTAATTATGTAATATAAATGACCAAATCTTCGCGAATTTTTTTAGTTTTCAGTTTTTTTCGTTCACCCACAAATTAATTTAAAAAAAAGTACGTCAACAAATGAAAGAAAATAAAATTGAATGAAAGAAATTGAAAAGAATCATATTTATTACTAGAATTTATTAGAATATAGGTTATATCTGGGATATTTATTAGAAGAGACTAGATAAGGAATCATCACACAGTGTTACAATTACACAATCAGTTAACTATCAGTACCACCATCTCTCAATCTGGAGTTAAGAGAGTCAAGAGTATCTCCAGACCCCATATTAATTGAGTCATATTGGAAGAATTGAAATATTTCAACAACAACATCAACACAACACAACACAACTCAAACACAAACACATAAATGGCTGTTCAACAAGTCAAGAAGGAGAAACCTTCAAATGGACCTCCAAAGACGTATGTATTACTATTCCTTGCTTCATATATTTTCATTAGTACTAACCATTCATTACAGAAAAGTTATTAGAGCTCCAGGTTCTCAAATTGAAAGAGTCGCTCAAGCTTGTGATCGTTGTCGTTTAAAGAAAACAAGATGTGATGGGAAAAGACCTCAATGCTCTCAATGTGCCGCTGTTGGTTTTGAATGTAAAGTTAGTGATCGATTAAGTCGTCGTGCTTTCCCAAGAGGTTATACTGAAACTTTAGAAGAACGAGTACGTGAATTAGAAGCTGAAAATAAAAGATTAACTTCCCTATTAGATCTTAGAGATGAACAAATGGAATTATATAACAAGTTGGAAAATAATAATCAAGATCAATTACAACAACAACAACCATTAAGTTCTTCAAATTTATCTTTATTAAATAAAGGTCATGATCAAAATCAATCTCCAATTACCAAGAATCCTTCTTTATTAACTGAATATATAGATCATGATCCAAAACATGTTCATTCAGGTCCTGGTTGTTGTGCAAATTATCCTCATAGTGTTAATGAACGTCCTGTTTCCATTGCAGGTTCTGTTGATTTAGATAATGGTTATTTAACTGATGATGATGCTTTGTCATTCAATCATGATAATGATTGGAATAATCATAACAATAACTCACACTACAATCACTTCAATAATAATCCAAATAATGTTAGTTTTGAACAAAATCAAGCTCCAGGTTTACCTGCAGCTATGGCAATTGCTAAAATGAATAAATCAAATAGTAAACAAATTCAATTAGCTACATTAGTTGCAATGGCAATTCCAAGATCAACAGAAGAAACTTTATTTATACCAAGTTTATTAAGTAAAATTGGTGAAGTTCATGGATTAGATTCAAAAACTTGTTTAACCACAGCAAGTGCAATGGCTTCATTAAAAGAAATCCCAAAAATAAATTCCAAGATAATTCAAGAACGTAATAATATTATAAATTTTTCAAATATAAATTTTAAAACTATTTCCAAGGCTGAATCAAATTTATTTTTTAATAATTTAAAATTACCACCAAAATTTCATTTAGATCAATTAATTACTATATATTTCCAAGAATGGGGGTTAATTATTCCAATTATTGATAAAAATGATTTCTTAAAACAATATGTTTCATTTTCTCAATCATTTGAAAATAAATTTAATGATAATAATATGGTTCATAAAGAAAAATTTGGTGCTATAATGATTTTAATAGTTCAGTTAGCTTTATTATGTCAAAAAAATCAAAATAATTCTTCAAATTCACCAAAAAGTGATAATTCAGATCCGGGATCTAAATTTGGTGATGCTGATAAAGATCAAATTTTATATTATGATTATTTAATTCATCAATTAATTAATTCATCAATAACATCAACTTGTTCAATTCAATCATTACAAATATTAAGTTTGGCTTTATTTTATTGTTTAAATACTGGTGATGTTATAACAAGTTATAATTTACGTGGTCGAGTAATAACAATGGCTCAACAATTAAGATTACATAGATGTCCTTCCGCTGTTTTGGGGAATAATGGGTCTACTGTGTCAAAATTTCATCAAGCTGAAAGACGTATCCTGTTTTGGTGTATTTATACATTGGATACATTTGCTTCATTACAATTAGGTGTTCCAAGATTATTAAAAGATTATGAAATTGAATGTGCTTTACCATTTGGTAATGATAATTTAGATGATGATAATAATATTAATATTTTGATTGTTAATAATAATCAAATTCCATTAGTTGGTAAAGTTTGTAATTTATCATTAGCTATAATGAGATATTCAAAAGTTTTAGGTAATGTCTTGGACTCAATTTTCAAGAGACATAATCATTCATCATTTGATAATTTCCAAGAATTAACTTTAATTCATGAAAATTTATTGGATTCTTGGAGAAGAGATTTACCAAATAATATTAAATTTGAATTAGATGTTAATGGATTACTCAAGAAAAATTCAAGTTCAAAAAATAATGATAAACAATTATTATTAGTTTTATTATATTATAGTGCAAAAATTCTTATACATTTACCAGTTATTGCATCAGAAGTTAGTAAAAGTCGTGGTTCAGCTTCTCATATTGTTATTCAACAATGTACTTTAGCTATATTAAACATTTTATCTGATTTATATTCTAAAAAGACTTATTATATCCCAATCCCAATGAATATTTCAAGAATTAAATCAAGATTAAGTTTATTAAGTGCAAAAGGTTCATTAGAATATACAAGAGGTGGTGCTTTATTCCAAGAATCTAAATCAATTTTACAAAATATTATAAATGAATTGAAAAATGAAAATATAAATGAAATTCCTGGTAATTTATCCAAGAATTGTGTTTCATTACTTGAAAATGCAATTGAATCTATATTAGCTTCACCAAACTCGAATTCATCATCAACACCAACACCTTCAAATAAAAGATCAACTTCAGAATTAAAGAAGAAAGGAACAGGAAATACTCTATCACCTTTGAAAAATGGTGTTGAAATTTCAAGATCTCGTGCTTATTCACATAGTGCAGCTTCAAATCAAAGTTCAACAGGAATTAAAACAGAATCAAATGAACAATTATCAAATATGTTATCACAATTAGATAATATCCCACCAATTTCTTATGATTCAAGTACCGCGGCTCAAAGAGTTCCTGTTAATAGACAAAGATCTGTTAGTATTTCATATCCAACAAATAATAATAATAGTAATGGTAACTTCATACCATCACCAAAAGATCAAACAACTTCAAATAGTTTTATTAAAAATCCAGGACAATTTCCTTCTCAACAACCACAGAGTAATAGTGGTGATAGTAATGGTTCTTTAGAAGATCATCAATCTGTTGATTATGATTTTGGTGCAGATGGTTCATTAGGTTTAGCTCCATGGTTAGATTTTGATTTGAATGGGTTTGATTTTGGTGGATATAATGTTAATGTTAATGGTGAATTAACACCAAGTCAACAACAACAGCAGCAGCAACAGCAACAACAACAGACTTCATCATCACATACTTTTAATTCATTTGATTTCCAACACTTTAATAATGTTACTACACCAGGTTTAACAGATTCAAATATAAAATTAGAACCAAATTTAACTGGTAATTCTACAAGTTCATTTGGTACACCAATAAATACATCACATTTAATTCCAAATCAACAACAACCTCCAGTTCAACAACCTCAACAACGTCAAAGAAGTGGTAGTTTATTTGATTGGCAGAATTCAAATTTAGGAGTTTGATTAATTAAACTCTTGTTACTTTAGAAAAAAAAACTGTTTTGATTGATTTATTTATTTTGTTTATTATTTAGTTTTAATGTTTCATGTAATTATTGATATCCATTGTAAGACAAGTACTACATATCTAGTATTATATACACGTTGATTTTAATATCACCCCTTGTATACTAGTTAATTACTATATGCAATTATAAACTACGTCGTTTCAAGTTAGTTTTCTGTCTCACTAGGCAAACACCTCAATATATCTTATTATCTACACATACTGATCAAAGAACATATCAACAGAAAACAACGCAATCCTAAACAGAAATCGATCTAAACAGATAATCATCACATTGTCAGACAGAAATCAATAAACAGATAATCAATTCAAAAAACTATATAAGACCATGGACCTCCTTTTATTCATTTCAATCTTCTTTCCACTTTTTTCTTTTCTTTATCCACAACAGATATATATCAATATCACATAATTATTTGATATATATAAACCATATATAAGCATCAAGGTGTGATTAAGTTCAACTACTTTGCATATAAAATCAAAGTATCATATACATAAATTACAAAATTTACTTTGATTAAACATATGATCAATTACAATTCAAAATTTCGGGGGTTTTTTTGATTTGTTTTTTGAAATGTCTTTTATATATTGGAAATGATGAATGGTTTGTTGTTGTGGATCCGGTCCAAAATGATTACGTTAATATCTTGAATCGTTGATGATTTCATTGGGGGGGTGGAATCATCAATATTGCAGTTTGTTTGGTTTTTAGAGCTTATGATTGGAATTGTTAAATTCTATGAATGCTGGTTTTGGTTTAAGAATCTGAGGTTTTTATGATGATGGTTTATTTGTTATGGTTTTAATATAAAGTTCAAGTTGGTATTAGGGGAATCAATGAGTTCTTTTTTGAGAATTATTTACATTTAATAAAGTTGTTTGAAAAGCTTTGATCATGGTGATATAAATATCTCAATCCACCATTTATGATCATTTCAATTTAAGGTAATGGAAATCAATATAACTGCTACTGATCAATGTGACTTTTGTTTGTTATGTTCACGTTGATCTAAAGTTTTTTGTATGATTTGAATATGGAGTTCTTTTTTGGGTACTTTTTGGAATTCTATCAAATCATGGTATTTTCTTTTTAAAAAAACACATAGTGCTTCAAATTTCATTTTCTGTTTGAAGTATTTTAATTAATTATAATCGACAACCAACTCACATAGTGTTTTCGAGTTGAAGAAGTTTTTGATGTTTGTAATAATTGAGTTCTTTTTTGAAGGGGATTTTTTTTTACTCATGACAAGCATAGTTATCTTTATATAAAACCTTTTATCCTTCATGAATGATTTGAAGTTGATACTATGATTATAATTAATTGGGCTAGTTTGGTTGTTAGAAGTGTTTTTAATTTTTTGATATTGGGTTGTTTTAATTTGGGGGAATTTTATGACTCTTTATCAGAAATGGAAGCTTTGAAATGATCTTATTGATCATTCTACGTATCATTTTTTCCTGTATATATTAAGTCATTAATATAATGTCTTAATGGGACTTTGTTGATGTAGATATTTGTAGTTTATTTGACTTGATAATTCATCTTGAATGTAATTCCATCATCGACTTTTGAACCTTCTTTTTCGTTATGGGTGATGTACGTAAAATTCTCTTGAAACCCTTTCCAATGATAATCTTAATTGTTTAATACCATGTTTATCAGTTCTAATGACTTTATATTGTATTGTAAAAGAGAATTAAATTACGGAAGGAGGTTTTGATTCTCGAACTGACAGGTAAATTTTTGATAAGAATATTAAATTTAAAAAAAAAATTACTTTTCTATACACTTCACTCCTTTAATTCTAACATATGATTATGTTGTTTTTTGATTTTGCTCAATCTCCCATGTACTGTACAGCTGATTTCATCGACGTTGTGCAAAGAACATGCTCTTTTTTATCTTAATTTGATTGATATTTCAATGATGATTGATCCAGTTTATAATTTTATCTGACCTGCAAGTGCAAACAAGATATATCTGATGAATAGTCAGAAATGTATCAACTTTAAAGGATCAGTATTTCATGAGAAACTACATTCATTTTGTTGTTGATTGATCACAATATCAAACACAAATGAACTAAAGTTTTATCATTAATTGTTTTGAATTAATATACATATTAGTCTTTGATTGATTATGTAGTTAATCATATTCTAAAGAGCTATACAACTTATATACTCGAGTCTTAATTAAGCGGCCTCATCGTTCAGATATAGTTTAAACTTGATCATGATTCCATGGCTCACATGACTATTTCATTCTCATTTGAGGCTACTTTTATTGTTTATTTATAGCAACTATCAACAAACCGTTTACTATATTCATGTTTAAATCTGGAGATTTGATATTTGTACTTGTTCATGATTCAAGTGTAAAATCTAAACTCTAAGTAAAAATCAAGACTAACTAGACTAATGTAAACAAGACGCGCTTGAATATTCGAATATTGATCTTTATAAACAATATGATCAAGTTTATACTTCATACGCTTTATACGCGTCTTTCATCAAGTTAAATGTTTAATAATATGATTCTTTCTTCGTGTAAAATATCTCTATTTAAACAAGGCTTACTTATAGTTTAAATATACGATGAAGAAAATTAAATAGCTGATCAAAAATCGAAGAGCTTCCCATGCCTCTAATTGCATATTATCAGATACATCCGAAAGCGATCATTTGATATTGACATGATGATATGATATTATGATCAAGTAGAGAATGCTTTATAGATTTAAATATGTTATTAGTTATAGTAGCACAGGCTTTATTATACAAAGTATTGAAAGTGTTTGAAGTTAATCGTGGTGAATTTCAATGTTAGACATTTTCAAACATTTAAAGGTTAAAGATAGTCCTAGGCCAGGAATATACACTTTAATATACCAATCAACTTCACCAAATGAGTACTAAATCATTACTTCAAAGTGTTTGTGGATCATGTATTTACTTGAATCATTGTTGATACTTTTGTAAGCTTTGTTGATTTACTTTCTTCTGTTTAATTGTACCCCTGAATCTATATGTCCTTCGTTCTATTTCTGGAATCACTTGAATGATGATCGACAATTCTAAACTATAGGTCCTGGAGGGTCCAACTGGTTCTTACTCCTGGGGTGCCATAAAGTATTATCGATGGCTTCGAGATTCGAGAGCCGATGAGTCAAGAATCAAGGCTTGTTAAAACTTATAGATTAACAGTTTAGGGCTGTTCTTTACTGTGTATTTTGTATTTTGTATTTTGTATCACTAGGTTATTCTCCTTTTTGGGGTAAAGCGTAAAGTTTAAATCAATCAAATTCGAAGAGAAGTGGTTCTGTCTCACAAAAGATCCTAAGAATGTTTGAATAGTGTGCATGGCTAGTACTTTATACTCTGTGTTCAGTGAGTGCTTGTTTGAGTGAAGTATACTAGGATTATACAAGCCATACAGCGGAGATTGGTAGGATCCATCTGTGTATTTAAAAGCCATACTTTCGAGTGATAATACAATAATATCAATATTTGATTAATAATTAAATAATATATCAAAGATAAGTACTTGTAACTTAATTATGGCTTTATTATGGTTTACAAGTTTATGATATTGTTTAAATTTTCGCTTCAAGTTTATCATTTAGTCCCTTCTGGTCCCTGGTTTCTGGTCTTAGTCCCCATAATATTTTAATTTGATGCTTATATTAGTAGTTGACAGGCACGAGGTGCGGGACTAAAGTCTGTAGTTCCCAGCTGCGCGCGGCCTACGCCCAACTTTAATTTCCAAGGTGTTTAAGCAAAATCTCAGAACCACCTTGAAATACTAATTTATTAACATCCTCGTGTCTGGATCCTACGTAGCCTTTATACAATACAATTAAAGATTCTTAATAACAATACGAACCTTGATCATAGTGATATCAGTCATAGTCTCAGTACTCCCCTTAAAATTCACATTTATTACTTAACCGAGTAAAGTTTCAGTCGCCAAAAGTGCAAATTTCATTTTTCCAAAACTGAGACTAATTTAAAAAATTGTCCATATTTGATTTTATTTTTAACGATTTTGAACTTTTTGAACTTTTTGGAAATAAACTTGTTGATTTTCTTTTAAAATTTCATTGTTTATACAAACTAAAAACCCTTTAAAGAACTCACAAAATATCAATCACTAAAAGATTAAAAGACACTCAAGTCCTTCTTGCTATTCTTCGTCCACTGACTGCTCGCTACCAAAAGAACTCTCGCTACGCGCATTAACTGACGTTTCATTTCTCAACAGGGCGCTTAATTTCACAAGGGTACTCAAACATTTCAAATCCAAGATCTCATTATTTCATCTAGGGAAGAAAATTTTGATATCATCAACTTTATAAGTGTTTATTTGGGAATATTCAACAAGTTCATAACAAAAGATTAGTTATTTGTTTTTCAGATCAAAGTATTTCATATATTCCTTTGTTTAGTACTCAGGTTTGAGTCTTTTAACAAGTCAAAAAACACGTCCATAAGGAAAAGGCAAAAAAAAAAAGATTGGTCAAAATAAGCCAAAATCAAAATTAAATAACAATCAAAAAGTATCCACATTTTAATTCGTTAGGGACTTTAATCATTCGCTTGTTATCTTTTTGCTCTATATTGTCATTTGTTATCAAAAAAAAGGTTATTTCATCATTTCATTAATTATTAGATTCATTTAGATCTTTAATTCATCAACATTCATCAAAAATTTCATTTCATTCAATACATCACATCAATATTAAATATTAACCTCTCAAAATGATGCCATACCAAAAATATCCATCAATTTATAAACAATATTCTCAAGAACAAGTGCCTCAAGTGCCTCAAACTCCATTTGATATGGCTTATGGTTCATCACTTTTACCTCGTCAATTATTAGTAGGTTCTCCATTTATTCAAGTTCAATCTCCTTTACCTTCACCTCATCATACTTCATTTAGAAATCATGGTTCAAATATGCAAAATCAAAATCAAACTTCATATTTTATGGCTTCACCAATTTCTGCTCCAAAATTAAATTTCCCACCTGAAAGTGCAAGAAGAAGAGGTTTAAATTATCATGCTACTTTACAAAGACATAATTCATCTTATAATATTCATAATTTGAAAAATAATAATAGTAATAAATCTTCTTCAAATAATACAACTTCAAGTTCAAATGGTTTAGATGATACTCCATCAAAACCTAAATTTAAATCTTCAAGTTCTTCAAGTTCTTCATTAAATGAATCAACTTTTGATCATCCACCAATTTTACAAGATCAACATATTTATTCAGGTGAAAGTGGTGCAATTTCAAGTAATTCTTCATTATATAACTTATCATCTCAACAAACTTTAACAAAAATTTCTTCAAATTTTCAAATTTCAAAAAATCCAACAAGATCAATAATTTTATTAAATATTAATCAAGATTTATCAATAACTGAATTTTTAAATTCAATAACATTTGGTCCAATTGAAAATGTTCGAATTGTGGAAAATTATCCAGATGAAGATCATCAATCAATTGTTTTAGCTTTTTTAAAAATTGAAACTTGTTTGAATTTTTATAATACAATTTTAACTTATTTATCAAAATTTAAATCATCAATAAATTCACCAGATTTATCAATAAATTTCATAGCAACTAAAAAATTATTACCATTTATTTCAAATGCTATAAATAATGATGGTGCAACAAGAAATGTTTATATTGGTAATTTAAAATCTTTAAATAAAGAAATTAATGAAGAATTTTTATATAATGAATTTTCAAGTTTTGGACTAATTGATAAAATTGATTTAATAACGAAAAAATTTAATTCAAATGAAGAAATTACTGATACTGATGAAACTCCAAAAATTGATAAAGATGAAGAAAACGATAAAGAAAATGACAAAGATGAAATTGAATCAAAATCAAAAGATCAAGATCAATTTGCATTTATCCATTTTACAAATATTTCATCAGCTATAAAAGCTGTTGAACAATTATCATTATCACCAATTTGGTCAAATACTAAAATTTTTTATGGAACTGATAGATGTTCAATTAATAATAATAGTCTTGTTTTAAGATCAATAACTGATGAACAAGATGAAATCATAAGTCAAATTTCTGAAGAAAATGAAGATGAATTATTACAAGAAGATGAAGTTTTCTTTGAAAATTATCAACAACAACAACAACAACAACAACAACAACAACGTCCAAGATTAAGTCATACATATTCACATAATGATATTTTCATTCCTCAACAATTTGTTAATGATGAATATGTTTCAAGTGCATTAAATCAAAAAAATATAACTGCACGAGCAGTTGCTACTAATGCTGGTGGTGTTAATAATGCAGGAAATAGAACTGTTCATTTAGGTAATTTAGATCCAAAAACTAAACCTGAAGATATTTGTAATGTTGTTAGAGGTGGTGTTTTACAACAAATTAAACATTTCCCAAATAAAAAAATTTGCTTTTTAACATTTATTGAACCTGTTGCAGCTGCTCAATTTTATGCAAATGCAAATATTGATGGAGTTACTTTACATGGAAGAAAATTAAAAATTGGTTGGGGTAATCCTTCTGGTCCTTTACCAAATTCTATTGCATTAGCTGTTACAGTTGGTGCTTCAAGAAATGTTTATATTGGTATTAAAGATGAAGATTTAGATGATGAAAGTTTAAAATTACCAAATGAAGAAATTTTAAGAGAAGATTTTAGTAAATTTGGTGAAATTGAACAAATTAATTTTTTTAAAAATGATCGTTGTGTATTTTTAAATTTTTTAAATATTGCAAATGCTATTAAAGTTGTTGATGATGCTAATGGATCTTCATCTGAAAAATTTCATGAATATTTTGATAATAAATATAGAAATTTGAAAATAAGTTTTGGTAAAGATAGATGTGGTAATCCACCAAAAGCTAAAAAATCTAAAAAGAAGAAGAATAAAAATAATAATAACAATATTAATAAATCAAATAATGAAAATCAACAACAACAAAAGGAAAATGGTAATGATAAATCAACTGAAGAACAAGTTGAAAAATTATCTGAAGATTTCATGAATTCAATGGGTATAACTTCAACTTCAAATGATAAAAATGAAGTTGTTGAAGAAAATACTGAAGAAGCTCAAATTGATACTTCAAATGCATTTGGAATCTCAACTACTTCAACTACAAATGAAGAAGATGTATCAAAAGAATCAGATGTCAACCAAGTTACAACTTCATCTACTGATATTCCAAAAGATCCTGAATTTTATGATTCAGATTCATCATCTGAAGCTTTAGATATTATAGTCTCTAAACCTGAACCACATCCATATACACCATCAAGATCATCATCTGAAGAATATACATCAAGAGTAAATGGTGGGAAGAAAAATCAAAGACGTCCAAAGAGAAGAGAACCATATTCACCAGCAATGTCATCACGTTTATCAAGTGCATCATTAAATTCATTAGGATATTATCCTTATGAACCTGAAACTTATGTTTATAAACAAGTTCCATTTGCTCCACCACCACCACCATCAGGACTACAACGTTCATTTAGTAATGTATCAAGAGGTTCATCAAGAACAAATTTGTCTAATTTTGGTACTCCAAGACAACAACATCCACATTTACAACACAACCAACATCAACAACAACATTATGTAAATGGGTTCACAACTTCAGGTTCTCAAGTTATGGCACAATATTTAGCACAATCACAACATGCTAATATGATATATGCAGCTAATGTTTTAAACACAACTGATGATTATGGATATGAAGATGATAATGCTGGTTATTATCATCCAGGTTATAATGGAAGAGGAGGTTATAGAAGAAGATGAGTTTGATTATTTCATTATAAACAAGAAATCCTTGTGTAAATAATAATTTAAAAAAGACAAAAAGAATTAGGAAATGTGTTTTTATATCATAAAATGTGTTTTAATAGTAAATATAACAATTAAGTTTTTGATTTTTTAACGGAAAAAAAGGTTTAAAATATACAATATTAACGATATATATTTGTTTTAATGGGACAATTAACTGTAGTATAATTTTCTATGGTCTCATAGAAGAAATTTGTATGTATCGGATTTAATACCCCAAATAGAATCGCCAAATTTTTTGTATATGAACCTAATCAAAAAGTTCCTAATGAAACCATAAGCGAAAACCACGTCTAACTACTGTCGACATCGACTAGCTGCTATAGTATTATATATGATGATAAGAAGCTTAATATATACATAAGGTATACCATGGAGTGTTTCTTATATGACAAAGCTCTCAATCTAATATGATATTCTACTGGCTTTTTGAGTATAATATAAGCCTGCTACACGATGAACACAATGTCTGTTATCTCTGATTAGATCCATAATACACCTTAGTTCTTAAATATAATTGATACTTAAAGATCTAAAATGCTCTTAAAACTGATGATATACGGTAACGGTTTCTGGAGGTGCTTATACTACTTATGCTATATAAAGGTACAATATGATTACAATTGATTCACGTCCCAAATGTTAAGAATTGGTTTCGACATGAAGTATCAATTATATCTATAATTATGATGGCACAATTGATAAGTCAAGCAAGCCCATTTCAAACATTACCAATGATGAATCTTTTAGAAAAATCTTTTAATAACGTTTCGGATAATGATAAAGTATGGTTCATGGCTTCAAATCCTTTAACTTCAGGTGCATTTATTTTAATATCTGGTAAATTTGGTGACTTGTATGGGTTGAAATTAGTCTTTAATATAGGTATATGTTGGTGTTCCCTTTGGTCATTACTAGTTGGATTATCAAGTTATACTCATTCAGTTATATTTTTTTGTATTTGTCGTGCTATGCAAGGTATAGGATTAGCTTTAATTTTATCAAATGCTATTGGTATTGCTGGTAATTTATATCCAAATGGTCAAAGAAAAGCCATAGTATTTTGTCTCATTGCTGCTTTTGCACCTATTGGAGCTGCCTTAGGTACTTTATTTGGAGGCTTAACAGCGCAATTTGGAGTCTGGCAATGGAGTTTCTACTCAACTGCTATTCTCTTATTTTTAATGGCTGTTATATCACATTTTGTTATACCTTATGTTGAACCTTTACATAAATCTCCAAATATGGATTGGTGGGGAGCTATAACAGGTGTCTGTGGATTAATATTACTCAGCTTTGCATGGAATCAAGCACCAGAAGCAGGATGGAGTAGTCCATATATCATTGTAATATTGATACTTGGATTGATTTCATTAGCTGTGTTTTTTTATATTGAAAAATGGATTGCTTCTTCACCACTATTACCAAATGAAATCATGAATTTTAATTTACTTATGGTTTTATCAATCACAGCTTTAGGATGGGGAAGTTTTTCTGTATGGACTTATTATTATTGGTCTTTCATCTTGAACTTGAAGCATTTCAATCCATTGATAAGTGGTACAACGTACGTTACTTTTCTAGTTTTTGGTGTGATTGCTTGTCTTGTTGTTTCATTATTAATAAAGAGAGTCCAACCATCATACTTATTGTTAGCTGCAATGATTTGTTTCGTTGTTGGTTTAACTATGTTATCAGTCACACCTGTTAATCAATCATATTTTAAGATGCTATTCCCCCAGATAATTCTTCTGAGCTTTGGTGTGGATATGTCATTTCCTGCTGCTTTAATAATATTATCAGATTCATTACCTAAAAAGCACCAAGGGATGTCCAGTTCACTCGTTACGACAATGGTAAACTATGAAATGTCAATAGCATTAGGTATTGCTAGTTCAGCTGAAGTTGAAATAAAAACCAAAACTGGTGAGTTACTGAAAGCTTATAGAGCTGCTTTATATGTTGGTATTGGATTAGCTGCCATATCCGTCATATTCTCTGTTGTGTTTGTTGTATCCTCTAAGATCTGGCCAATTGATACAACTGAAGATGAACATTTTGATGATTTCAAATCGAAGGTGAATATAGATGCTAAGAATTACAATGATGGTGCTGTTTAGTTGTGTGTCTAAGTAAACATTCGAATATTAGACTTCACATTTAAATTAGACTAAATCAAACCACCTGCATTATTACAAAGATACTGTCGATTTACATGCGATATTTCCAACGGTTATACACTAAACTTTATGGCTAAATACCGGCTAAATAACACCACCGCATATAGTAATTTTTTCATCCGGCGGCTTTAAAGATTTCCGGTTTTACTAAAATTGAATAATCAAATCCTGTAATAATAACTTCTTTCAACAGAGTCTTAAAGTGGACTTGCAAATTTTGCACAGACATTCATTTCTTTATCCCTTAAGCTACTTAAAGAAGATATTATCTTCATCATTAACTAGTTAGCTAAAAACTATACAGGGGATAGTCCATCAGTGCGCTCTCAAAAGATAAAGGTGCTGTGTGAAGGTTTTTTCACCATATTGAAAATTTATATTGGTGATATTCAAGAAAAAAGTCATAGAAGCATAGAAGCTATAACATATAATCAAGGTCATATAAGATGATTACAATAGATCCACGTCCAGAATGCTTCAAAAACTGGCTACATGAAGCATCCATAGTGTTTTTAATTATGTTGGCACAACTTTTGAACCAAGCAGGTACCTGTCAAACATTACCAATGATGAATATATTAGAACACTCTTTCAATAATGTCACTGCTAATGATAAAGTTTGGTTCATGGCGGCTTGTCCTTTAACTGCAGGTGCATTTATTTTAATCTCTGGTAAATTTGGTGATTTATACGGTCTCAAGAAAACTTTACTAGTGGGGATATCATGGGGTTGTATATGGACTTTATTAGTTGGTATTTCAAGTTATTCACATTCAGTTATTTTTTTCTGTATTTGTCGTGCTATGCAAGGGATTGGTCTTGCATTGATCTTACCAAATGCTATAGGTATTGCAGGTAATTTATATCCAAACGGCCAAAGAAAAGCTATTGTGTTTTCATTAATTGCAGCTGCAGCTCCAACTGGTGCTACTTTAGGTTCAGTTTTTGGTGCTTTGACCTCACAATTTGGCCAGTGGGAATGGAATTTTTATTCAAACGCTATAGTTTTGTTCTTAATGGGCATTGCAACTTATTTTGTTATTCCACATATTGAACCACACCATACATCATCTAAAATGGATTGGTGGGGTGCAATCACCGGTGTTTCTGGTCTTATTATGTTCAATTTTGCATGGAATCAAGCCCCGGCAGCTGGCTGGGATAGTCCTTATATTATTGTGCTATTGATTGCAGGTTTGATTTCTTTAGGTGCATTCTTTTATGTTGAAAATAGTGTTGCAGAGTCACCAATTTTACCAACTGAAGTTATGAATTCACACTTATTGTTGATTTTGTTAGTCATTGCATTCGGATGGAGTAGTTTCTCTATTTGGACTTTTTATTATTGGGCATTCTTAATGAATTTAAATCATTATACACCATTATTAGCTTGTGCCACTTATGGTAACTTTTTATTCTGGGGTATTACAGCTTGTGTCGTTGTTTCATTATTGATCAGAAAAGTTAATCCTTCATATTTACTTCTAGCTGCAATGGGTGCTTTCTTTGTTGGTATTGCAATGTTGGCAACTACACCTGTTCATCAAACATACTTCAATATGTTATTTGCACAAATGATTGTCTTAAGTTTTGGTATGGATATGTCATTCCCAGCAGCATCACTTGTGCTATCAGATACTTTGCCTAAAAAGCATCAAGGTATGGCAAGTTCATTAGTCTCCACAATGATTAATTATTCCATGTCAGTTGGTCTAGGTATTGCGGGTACTGCAGAGGCTAAAATCAAAGAGAGAACTGGAGATTTGTTACAAAGTTATAGAGCTGCTATGTATGTTGGTATTGGTTTGGCTTCTGTGGCCATATTACTTGGTATTGTGCTAGTTATATCTTCACATCTATGGCCTCATCATATTCCAGAGGATAAAGAATATGAAAACTCATATAATTCAGAATTGAACACAGGTAAAGATACCAATGAAAAACAGCTCTCGGATAATGCTGTTTAATTCAACACGTCATCATATTAATAGTCATATTATAATATATTTATTCATTAGTTTTAGTTTTAGTTACATAAAGGCATACAGTTTTAATAGAGCAAACAGATTTTCCTAAAATGGAATAGTAATTGGACGCGGTACGCGCAGCGAAATGTAAACAACCTGGTTACAAGGTTGGAAATTTACGAAAAGAGACAACAATCAGATATCAGACAAGTGAAAAAATATTTCTGTTGATTGGGATCTCGATTCTTCAAATCAATAACCCTTGGAATCTGTTAATGCTTTACAATATAGACAGTGAACACGGTATAGAGCAAGATTTGGTGCTTCTCCTTCGGATATTTTGCTTCTTTATTTTCGAGGAAACGTTAGGCATTAATTTATCGATCTCGAAGACCTGCAGCCTAAAAAAGAATTCAGCACATAACACATAACGCATAAAGTTATTTTTATAAATCAAGATTGTTCACACGTTCAAAACTCTTTCATCAAACCAGCTCCAAAACACGCTCTTGCATCAGATATTTTAAAAGACACCAGCTCGCCATCTTGGTTCATTGTTCACATCTCCATATTGAGTATAATCTATTGCCTACCAGATCCAACATTCCTACTGTTACATTCCATAGAGTCGTGGTGAAAACATTCTTCATCTTCAAGTTATCAACACGCTTGGTTATCATTGATATTTCGGCACAGGACATTTAAACCTTTGATTTCAATCTTTTCTTCACCTTCATACTTATTTAAGATCCTTAATATCCATAGGTTTGAAGTTCAATATTTTTTTTTCTGGTTCAATATCAACTTTGTGCATCATTATTCATATTAGCTTATACACATACAAAATAATGTTGTTTTCACATCTTTCAACATTCATATTTGCATCTACAGCATTAGCATTACTTCCTCATGATACTGAAGACTTCAAATCTTCAAAATTATATAAAGTTAATGAGCTTCAAGAAGTTCCAAAAGCATACAAAACATATATTCAAAAATTAGAATCATCCCCATCTTCAAATAAAATTGGTATTGCTAAAGCACCAAACTCTCCAACTTCAAAATTTCAGAATACATCTTCATCCAATCCCAAGACTTTAAATCTATCACCAGGTATTACCACACTGCACACGGATGATTTGAAAGAATGCTATTTTGTCAATACTACAATCGGAAATACAGAATATCCGTTGATTATAGATACCGGTTCAGCTTACTTATGGGTTTATGGTGACAATTGTACGGATGAAGCTTGTAAAGATGAAGAAAAATATTCTTCCTCTGAATCTTCTGAATCATCATCTGCAACATCAACATTTGCATTATCATATGTCACTGGTACAGCTCAAGGTGAAGTTGTTGAAGATAACATCATTGTTAATAAATTAGCTACAACTCAAAAATTTAAATTTGGTAAAGCTGACAAAGTTCCAGATTTTTTCAAAAAATATCCAGTATCTGGTATATTTGGATTACCGTCAAATGATTCGTCTGCTATCCAAAGTATCATCTCAGCTTTATATGATTCACATGCTATTGCAAAAGAAATTTTTTCTATTAGTTTAGGTAATTTTTCAAATACTGAAGAGCATCCAAACTCTGGTATTTTCGCAATTGGTGAACCTTTAGAAGAATTATATGAAGGTGACATTCACTATACAGATCTGATAGATAATGATAGTCATTATTGGCTAATCCCAGTTGAATCTGTTTCCTTAGATCAATATGAAATCACATTCAATCAGTCAGTCGATTTGAAAAATGGTGATGATAACACCACTACTGCAAGAAAAGCATTAGTTGATAGTGGTACCACTGTCTTAGCCTTACCAAAGCAAGATGCCCTTGACATTCATAGCTATTTTGATGATTCCATAACAGACGGTTCAAATTTTGCTGTTCTGTGTAACTCAACAGTTGATTTAGTGCTGAAGATTAACGGTCAAAATTGGACTTTAGGACCAGAATACTACTTAGGAGAGGAATACCATAATTCAACTGAATTGGATGGTTATTGTGTATCAAACATTCAAGGTATCGATACTGCCGCTGCTGATTCATGGATTTTAGGTGCAACTTTCTTACAATCAGTTTATGCTGTTTTTGATGTTGACCAACAAAGAGTTGGTTTTGCAGAAAAAAATACTAACGTTAAACTAACTTCAAATGATACTACTTCAAATTCAGTTGCCAATAATGGATCTTCAATTTCAACTTCACTGGTTTCAAATTCATCATCTGCTTCTACTACATCTCATAAAGGTGGTGCTGTTATAATTGGTGCTGAGAATTTACAAAGCTATACCCTTTTCGTTGCATTGATTTCAATGTTTTTGTTATGATTTAACTCATAAAGTTATGGGATACCCTGCATTTTCATTATTACATTTCTTCATGTTCGTTTATTTTGTTACTCATTGTTTTTCACCGCTTGTTTTATAATTTTTAGTCTTTACTGTTTAGATTTTTGATAATTTGTTTTTATGATCAACGAAATAATAGAACTTTTGTCATTTAGAATAATATGTAGTACCAATACCATCACTGACAACTTTTCGCATGTGCTACAATTGTTGAATATTGGTATAAACTAACATAATGCTGAGTTGTATATAATCTATACATAATTTCTAAATTCTACTCCTTCTGTTGCAACTTCTTCTTTGTCTGTTCAGATAAATCCTCTTTCCCTTCATTTTGGCGTCTCTTCTTACGTTCTTTACGTGCAATTTCTTGTAAATCATCTTCACTTGGTTCGTAAATATGCCAAACTGTATAGTGTGGTAACCCACCAACACGGAATCCCATGGTTTTAGCCATTTTACCAAAAGCTTCTGTTTCAGCATGATTTTGGAATGTAAATGCAGGGAAGTGAACACCTCTTCTAAACACTTTAGCTTTTGCAAGAATTGAAACACCACCAACACCATCCATATCAACAATTTCATTTGGATCACCATTTGGATTTCTGATGTAACCTAAATGAACTCTCCAAGTTGGATATTCAGCATACCCTTCAACAATAACATCATCTTCTTGTAAGTTTCTAGCTAATTCTAAACCTTGGTCTGATTCAATCCAAGAATTTAAATCATAAGCTTGTTCATTACCCAAAAATTCAGGTAAAGGTCTCCAAACATTTGGCACAATAACATCGTAATTGAACTTCATCAAATCTTGAATAATTGAACCTGGCATCAGTTCAATATCAGCATCTCTCCAATACACCCATGAATGGTAAGGTTTTAAAGCATTTGAGGTTAACCAATTTCTAGCTTTACCCATTAATTTACGTCTAATACCTTGAACTTTAACATCATGTCTATCAGTAAATCCCTGACCAATAATTTGACCAAAATCTTTTTTAAAAATTTGAACACTATTAAAAGGTTCATTATAATCTTTGTGAAATGGTGGATTAAATGCCTTATCAACTTTTTCTATGTAATCTGGATCCATGTAACCAAGATGAAGATCACTGGTACCACTCAAGTCTCCCTTGATTGATTCTTGGGCTTTCAATAAATCTGATAAATTACCATTCTGTAGAGCGACTGAAAGATCAAATAATGATTCTAATGTACGATCATCTTTTGAACAATCACTAACCAAGAATGCAATATCAATAAGTGAGTGAGGATATGTCAAGTTCATTATATGTTTAAACATGAGTGGTAGTACTGGCTCAGCGTTTCTCAATGGGATCAATAATAAAATGTAATCACCATCTATAGCACCATTACTTGAGCCCTCTGCATCACTTAAATCATAATAATCGACAGTACTGTGGTACAATTCATCTATATCTTTTTGAATAACTCTTTCAGTAGAGCCTTGAAGCTTGACACCATCCTTGTCAACCAAGAACTGTTCGACACCATCATCATACTTCTTCAACTTCTCATAATCTATATTCTTGAATCTGTATGTGAAATTTTCCTCATCGGAATATTTAATACTTATATTCCCTTTACTTGATAGCAGGTATATGAATAAAAATGCCCCTATTATGTAGCATGCATACTTCAATATTTGACGACGTGGTACTGACTGGGCTTTAGGCTTGAAATTGGACGACGTTCTATAGGAAAATGTTAGATCTAAACACGTCAAAAACAATAATAATCAAGAGCATTGAAGACAATCCACTTACATTGGCAAGTCACTCTTTTTCCCTTGTGTGTCTCTGATCCCTCTAAACATGTTCAATTAGCGCGCTGTTGTACGCTTTGAATGGGATCAAGTGGAATGATTGAGTATGTCTAGCTGTCTGCTGTTTTTGGTCCTCTTCAAAGTTGACATGTTTACCGTTGTTTTTTCCAGCACACCAGAAAGGCCGCGACCAAAAAAAAAAATATACCGTTGATCTTTAATCGGGATTCTGATATTATATATCAATCAATTGGTGATACGCAAATGTTACTGCAGGACAAAAGTGGTCTATAAGTGAACAAATACAGGCAGTTTTCATGATTAAGTATCTATATATCATATATACGATTGTGGAAGTCACTGGAGAAACTTGTTCAAGCTTCTTGCAATCCAGTCTCATCTGGTTTGAACCACTCTTTACGCAAAGTATCCCAAACATCTTTCGCTAAAAATGTAGCGCGGTCCTCTGTATCAGCTCTAGCTTCGATGTAAATTTTCAATTTTGGTTCAGTTCCTGATCCTCTCATTGTGAATCTAATGTACTCGGTATTATTATCAGTCAGAAGCTTTGCGGTGATCATTTGTGAAGAAGAATCAATTGGTAATAAAGGGACATTGTTGATAGTATCTGATTCAAATCCTATAGTTAAATCCCTCCAATATGTTATCGAATACTGACCTAGGTGATCTGGGAAGCTAGCAGATCCGACCTTTTTTTCATGACGAATAGTATCAAAAATTATTTTGGTGAGCGGTAATTGTGGAACAATGTAATAAGAATTGTATTCTTTGAAATATCCAAAGTTTTCGAATCCTTTTTCTAATACTTCAATAGCAGATGTGTTATTTTCTTTCCAGAATTGGACCATTTGCAAGAAAACGACAGCTGCAGCTATACCATCTTTATCATGGATACCATTGAACATAAAGCCAATAGCTTCTTCATATCCAAATGGAACCTTATATCCTTGTTTCTCTAAATCTATGGCTTTGTTCCCAATCCATTTAAATCCAGTCAAAGTATCTGCATAATTCAGCCCACGTTTAAGGCACATTGAAGCGATCATTTGAGAGGAAACAGTAGAATTTATAAAATAAACCTTGGATAATTCACCCTCATATGTGTTATAAATATAATCTGCAAATAAAAATCCAATCTCATTACCTGTCAATTGTCTCCATTTTCCATTAGTTTTGACTGCAGCTGAAAATCTATCTGCATCAGGGTCATTTGCTAAAACAAGATCAATACCTTGCTCATCAGCTTTCTTCATGGCAAGATCTAGAGCGCCCTTTTCTTCAGGATTTGGGAATTTAACTGTTGGAAAATATGGATCAGGTTGTGCTTGCTCTCCCACAGTAAGCAAAGAGTTAGTACCTAGCATACTAATGACTTTGCTGAAAACTTCTAATCCAACACCATGCATTGGTGTATAAATGAATTTCACATCTGGGACTTTTGTCTTCAAAAGGTTAGCATTTATATGCAATAAATATGCTGTAAGTATTTCTTCTTTAGAAAATAATAGACTTTTGTTTTCTTTAGAAATTTTGAAAACATTATCAATATCCCATGCATTATCTGCTGGTCTCAAGTTTTGAAGAATTGATTCGGCAATTGATTGATCATATGGTGGTATTATTTGACATCCATTATTCCAGTATACTTTGTATCCGTTATCCTGGGCTGGATTGTGACTTGCTGTTATCATAATACCACAATCTGATTTGAAATAGTCAACTGCAAACGGAACTAAAGGAGTTGGTACGATATCACTTCCCTTTCCCTCTATAAATGATTCCAAATAATAAACTTTGAACCCTTTTAGTAGAAACGCAGTGGCTGTAATATCAGCAAACCTTTTTGAGTTCAACCTATGATCATGACCAATAACGACTGATTGTTGAGTCTTTGTATTCAGGGAAGTAATATAACTAGCTAACCCTTGTGAAGCTTGTAAAATTGTGACATCGTTCAATCTGTTGAAACCCGCTTCCATTTTAGCACGTAGACCAGCTGTTCCGAAAGCTATGCGGTCACGTAATCTATCATTCAATCCTTGCTCGTCCCCAATTAGTTGAAGTTCTATAATTTCCTGTCTAGTTTGTGGATTCTTTTAGGCAATGTTAGATAACGATTTAAAAACTGTTGGTTCTGAAACGACTCACAATATCAATTCTGAGCCATTGCTCGACTAGCTCATCAGTGGTGATTTTGTAGGACATTTTTGAGAGACTTTAAATTGCCTTGAGACCTGTATGGGTTCTTCTTTGAATTGTAAACAAGTTCAAATCAGTAAATCGTATACTAGTTTTGCTTTCGAGATGCAATTGTTATCGGTAAGGGCAGTATATAGATACGAATTTGATATGAAATATCAGATACTATATAAACAAATTAGTAAGGTTAGTCTTGTTCTACTAGTAAAGATCTATAGCTCATAAAATATGATCAGAACTTGATATATATTTATAAAATTATTCGTCATCTCCGTCAAGCTCCAGCATCAATTCGGCTGCAAAATCGTCATCATCATCACTTTCATCATTTTCTTCTGAGTCCAGTTTTCTTCTTTTATATTCATCAGCATTTGAATCTCCATCAATACCACGTTTATTAGAATTTTTACCTTCGATATCGTCTTCTTCCTCATCACTATCTGAGTTCAAGAATTCTTCAACTTCGTCGTCAATATCCAACCAATTCATGTTACCACCTAACAAATTATCATTTTCAATATTGTTTTCAATATCATTTAATTTTTCCTCTGAATTTTTAAGCTTTTCTTGGTATTTCTCAACTTCTTTTTCTGGTAAATATCTTTCCTTGGGTATTTTAATTTCGAAAGGTATGTCATCTGCTGGTCTCCAATTTGACATACTGTCAAACAACCAATTTGGATGGACCACCTTTACATTGGGTATCATTGTTTTAGCAAGTCTAGCTTTGTATGTATGGGGGCTTTTTGTAATAACATGTGTGGTTTCCATTGTGATATCAGTGCTGACTGAAGCGCCAAATGACTTCACCCAAATCACAATATGTTCGTTATTGATGTTTCCACCTATTGGGAATAGCCCTGAGAACACAAAATTGAAACCTCCGAACACTTCGTGCTTTTTCTGTGGTAATATTTCTTTGACATCTGGGTGCGTTTGGTTTTTTTTGAGTATTGAGTAAAATGTTTCATGAATCTCATTCAATGCTTTTTCTAGACCAACCAATTCATCATCGTCATCATATAACAATCTATCAATCCCATGCTTATTTTTAGCTTCTGAAAGTTTATCCAGATTCTTCTGTAGCTTTTCCATGGGTCTTTCAGACTTTTGTTGTTCAAGTGAAGCTTCTCTTTCAGAAGAGCGAGCAGCCGCTAATTCTGCTGTCTGTTCTTCAGAAAGCTCCAAATCTTTATTATCTTCAGCTTTTTGTTTGATTTGCTGGTCTTCTTTAATCTCTTCGATCTTGCGTTCCAAGTTTTGTGACTCTTTGGAATTTTCTGATCCCTGTAATTCTTCAATCAGCTGTTCCTCAAGCTTCTCAATTGAACCATGCCCTTTTGTTGGACCTAATAAAGATTTTTGTTTTGGTAAAAAGTTCGAATTTATATCACCGATACCAACAAAGAAGTCAAAAGGAACGACTTTGATTAAATGATCGCTCCAGTTCCAAACGTCACCTCGATCATCGATGATAACGACCATTGAAGTATCAGTCGGAAACAATCTTTCTAATGATTTTTGAGTTAAAGATCCACTTTCATCTCTTGATAAGATTCTTTCACCAAAGTATTCACCATCGGGATCTATGATTTTGGCAATAGATCTGGCATATTCCTTCGTACCCATAGTGTATATATGTAGCTCATAAATTTTGGCAATTCTCTTCAAAAAATCTTCTAAGCCAGGTCTCATCTTAACATAATACCATCTTTTGTGAGTTGGGGGTCTCGGTCCTTGATATCCTGGTGGTAATATTGGTTCCTCTTCTAATGAAAAATATTGAACATCTTTTAGAGACGGAAAATTTGGATTACTTTGGTCATTCATCCATTCACCAATTGTAGGATCCACTGTGGCATGAATGACAGTCTGATCTAAATCAACAACTAGAATCAATTTATTCTCTTTGATCAAATTTTTTGTCATCAGTTGTTCAACTTTTTGAGCCTCGCTCTTAGAGATCTTTAAATCACTTGTTCCATGAGACATTGAAATTGGAGCACGGTCTTCATATTTGAAGCCTGAATAATCAGTTTCTTCATCTAATGATTTACCACATAAAGCGCATAGACCACCATACTGTATGGAATGTGTGCAAGGTTCAATGATTTTGGCAATTTCTTGATCTTGGGATATAACTTCATCACCATTTCTGATAAGAACTTCTTCAACAACACCATCAATTGGTGATTCATAAGATCCTACCAAGTCTACTCTGACTTTATTTTTGGAGATATAACTTTTATTGTCTTCGTCATAATCTGATGCAGCTTCTGGAGCGTCCTGAAACTCCCAATATGTATACCGTATTACCTGTTGATGTTTTGAAACTGTTTCGCCCTTTCTAATAAGAACGGAAAAAACATTGATAGGGAAAGGGGTCGACTCTGGCAACTTCAATGCTGTAGCCTCACTCATTTTCACTATTTTTTCTTAGGAATAAAATTGAACTAATGTATTACCAATTGAGTACTTCTCTATGTCCTTCGTTTTGTTTTGATACTGGGTAGTTTATTTATTTTGGTAATAACTACAGTAACGCAAAAGTCCATATAAAAATTGCTCCGAGTGGTGTTTGGGTGTTCATGATATATACAGGGGCTAAAAGTAAATTAAAAGCTTTTATCGAGAATTTCATAGAGATCTACAATATTATATCATTTCATGGGCATTCATTAAGCTAATAGATTTATCAAATTGGCACATCATCAAACATGTCTTCATCTTCATCTTCGTCATCATCATCTTCAGGAACAGGCGCAGTACTTGGAAGTTGACTTGTGTTAATGTTACTTGAATCCTCTTGATTGTTTTCACTCAGAATCGGATCTTTTCCGTTTGGTTGTTCACTGCTCATATCTATAGAGTTACCATTAGGTTCAATTGAATTTTCTTGATTATGTGACTCACCTTCTGATTGTCTATCGCTAGTTTCTGGTGTTGACTTTAGAATCTGCGAAGTTGTTGGTTCGGGTTGTTCAACATTTGTTTCTTGAGTATTGTTACCTGTCTGTTCTATTATGAGATCTTCTTGCATGGCTTCATCTTTTGGCTCTTCATTTGCCCCTTCAAATGTTATAGCTGGATCACCGCCAATGTCAGTTGCTTCGAAGTTCTCAAAATTATCGAAATTCTCGAAATTATCAAAATTATCAAAATCGTTAACATCAGCAGCTTTTTGGGCTTTGAGTTCATCTCTTCTTTTATCTTCTTCTTCTTGTAGTTGCTGCCTCTCAATTTGTCTCTTAGCTTTCTTTTTCTTCAAGTTTTGTAGTGAAAAAAGTGTTTTTTTGAACTCTTTCTCTAAATAAATTTCCGGTGAAACGTTTTCATTATTTTCATCCTGTCCATATGCAGAGAGTTTATCCACAATTTCAAAATATTCACTATCAACTTTCTTTAACTTCTTTTCCCTTTCAGCTTTCTTTGTTTCATAAAATTTTAGTCTGGCAGACGTATATGCAATTATATCAAACTTCTTTTCATTAGCACTCCATATATCGACTTTACCCTCTCCGTTTTCTTCCAATGGTTTCTCTTCTTTAATTTCCTCCGTTTTATCTTCTTCTGACTCCTCGATGTCAATATCTTCCACTCTGTCACTCTTTTTATTGTGTTTCAACAAATTTTCTATAGCATTTTCACCAAATTTACTCTCTTCAACTAACTTTTGTCTAACCAATTTTTGGTCTGATATTCTATCCAGATATTTAGGAGACTTTCTATAGGTATGGTCTGGTGGAAAATCCGGTAGCCATTCTGGAATTATCTCATTTCTCTTGTGTTGTGCCGGTATTAATTTTGTTAAATCTTGGTCAATTGCAAAGAAAACAAATGAAGGATCTTGAATATCAATGTCTTCCACCACTTCTTCATGTTCAGGTCTTGCTCTTTTAGCCAAATCTTCCAATCCTTTTCTCTCACCCACTACTTTGTTGTCTGATTTCTTAGAGCGTATTAGTTCATCCTCTAATTCACCTGTGCTTATGTTATAGTCTCTTAAGAGTAACCTCAGATCTTTTGGTGAAGCTTTGAATCTTCTTTGTGTTTGTGTTATTTTTTGTAACCCATGTAGCAAACCATCAATGTACTGAGTCACAAGATCAAATAAGTCATCTAGTGCGCTCTTTGTGAAATTTATATCTAATGACTTGAGATGTAACGCGATGGCTCGTTGTGTTAGAAGTTCCATGGGATCTAATTCATCCTGCCTTATTTTCGTGGGTATTTCTCGTAATGATTTGATATCAATTTTTTGTGTTGTTTCACTCTCTACCTTTGGAGCTGGAGCTGGTACACCGGTCTCCTTTTCTTGCGCTGAAGACATGAAATTTGGTTGTTTGATCAAAATTGTTGTATAATTCGTTTGTTTTGAAGCTTAAACAAATTGTAGTAACCGAAAACTCGAGATTTTCTTAAGTCGAAATTATCAACACTTTCGGTAAGTGCAACAACCAAAACAATAAATTCAATTCTACACGTAAAACAAATAATCAAAAGGTCATTAAGCTAAATATCAAAATTATACAAATAGGAACAAATTTATTATTTTTACTATCAGATCTAGATACCTGAAAGTAAGTTCTCAACAGCTCCTTGAACACTACCACCACTTCTTCTTAATGCACGAACATTACTATCGAAATCGCTGAATCCCATATCATTCAATTGTCTCAATTGAGATTCATATCTTTCTTCTGGAGGTCTGGTATCTTCCTGTTGTGGGGCACCTCCAAAAGCATTACCACCAAAACCACCAGCACCACCGCCAAGTATGGATTGTAATAGAGTTGGATCAAAAGCTGCAGCTCCACCAGCATTTTGTCCACCGGCGCCACCAGCACCTTGGTTACCAAATAATGCAAATGGATTAGCTGGTGGTGCACCACCTGGAAATAAAGCAGCAAACGGATTAGCTGCTGGATTGGAATTAGTAGTGTTACCAGTATTTGATTCTCTATTAGTTTCTGATGATTCTGTAGTTGGGTTTTCACCTGGTGCTGGGAAACTAGCTGGTTGTTGTGGACCACCACCAAACATTCTTTGCATTTCTCTCATTTGTCTCATCATTTGAGGATTTGATATCATTTGTCTAAATTGATCACTTTGCATCATTTGACGAACTTGAGGACCCATACTACGTAATTGTGGATTTGATTCAATCATATAATCTAACATCTGAGGATTTCTTAATAATTCATTCATGCTTGATTGAAACATTGGATTTTCCATCATTCTTTCCATCTCGTCTTCATTAGGTAAGGCACCCATACCACCATCTGGTCCAAATAATGACTCTGAAGGTAGTTGAGCTAGGCCTGCATAACGAGCACCTGTTAACCCAGCTAAAGGATTGAAAGCACCTTGACCAGATGCAATATTTGAAGGTACAGATTGAGCAGATGAATTGGTAGTAGTGTCATTTGATCCTGCATTTGCTGTTGTTGATGGTGTAGCACTACTTGTAGTGTTAGGAGTTGATTGTCTAGCACCTGCACTTTTAACTAAATGGATAGTATGACCAGTTTTGATTTTATAAACTTCTATAGCATCTTGATCTTTTAAGACACGACCTGAATAAATTAAACGTTGTCTATCAGCAGGGACTTCTGATTCTGCAGCAATTTTTTCTTTCAATTCAGCAACAGTTAATGATACAGGAATTGTGAATTCATATTTTTTATCAACTGAAGATCTATATTTAACATGATTGTTAGCATTTGATTTAGTGTTAATAACGAATAGTTAAGTTAATACTCACTTGATATTAACAGTGATCTCATTTGTTTCGGACATTTTCTAAAACTCTAATAATTCTCCAAAATGATTACTTCCCTTACTTCTATAGAGTATTGAAATCAATTGGGTTTTACCGAATGTTATAGGTGGATTCGCCTCTTTTAATTATCAGAGACTTTTGGAAGATTACAGAACTAACGATGGCGATAATTCAAAGAGGACCGATTTCCGAGCAGAAATGAATGGATTATGTAATATTCCGACCTTTAAATTCTCTAAATTAATGATTAAAACAGTGTAATTAAAAGCAAATATTAGAGTAATTTTAAGCTTCGAATAATTTAAAAAAGCATTCCAAGTCCATAATGCTGGTTTTTTAGCATAAAATTTTTAGAGAAATTTTTTTATGAATTTTAAAATCAAATATAAAATTTACTTGGTACAATTTATTTTGAAATCCAAAAAAACTAAATTTTTTTTTTGGAAATTGTCAATTATTAAGCTATAATATATTGAATTATCACCAGCTAATTATATAGTACTTGTAATTGGGAGAATTAAATTCAAGTTTGGCGTATTAAAATCAATTTATTGACTTTAGGCTAAATTGATTACTAATATATTACCAATCATATCTCGTAAAAATGATGTATGCAAGTTTTCGGGTAAAGCACTAAGATATAACAATTACAAATGGAGTTTTACAAATGTATAACTTTCAACAATAACGAAAAAGTATAGTTGATAAGAAGTAAAAAAAGCTTCTATTCAGATATTCTACATTTCTATGATATAAGTTTATATAATATTGTAATCAAAACTAAATTAAAAAAGATACAAAATCAAACAGACTTAACAAAGTAATGTTATGGGAATTTTGATAGAAAGACCACCATGTTGTTGGATATATTTATGAATTAAAACGCAAGTATTTTTTGAAACACCAACCCCCAGTTTACCCAAAATTGCATCCTTAAGACTTGTCTTTTGAGTATAATAGCTTTTATTCTTATCCCCATTTACTTGATCATGTATAATATCAACATCCAATATGTAAATATTTTGTAAAGTACATGAATGAAACGTCGGTTCCAATTTTTGTTGTGCTAAATGAGGAATCTCAACGTATATATCTTTTATCAGTGATCCATCGCTGTGATATCCAGGTCTCCATTCAGCTTCTGTAACTTCAAATCTTAAAGTCTTACCTCTGATGGTGACCTTTTTGTGGTCTCCTATTGATTCAACAGACAAATCCTTGAATATTGGGCTTGCTGTAGGTTGGACACAACCAGATGATTGAATAATGAACTGTGTTAACTCAGCATGGTATTTGAACTGTGGTAAAATAGAAGGATCTTTTGCTTCAAATTTGATACTTATTTGTGCTTTTGAGGTTTCATTTTGAGTTGATATGCTAATTGGAGCTGGTAATTCCATTAAGGTTGTCAGAGTACCAATTATTTCTCCATTTTTTCTCAGTGAGGTTCTTTGAACTTTGAGTAGCTCATTATTAGGTGCAAAATCAGTCATTGAATAATAATTTGCAATATCTAATGATGATTCATTGAGGTTTGTTGGAACTGGTGTAAAGAAATTTTGAACTGAAATATTTAGCATTCTCTTCATTATTACATGAACATCTGTGTTCCTATGTGTCTTTTGATTGATTGTAGCAGTGATATAGTAAACAACACAGAATTTATTTAAAGGGAGATCTTTATAAGAAGGATATTGAGGGCATTCTGTGGGATTAACACCAAAATTATCTGTACCTGAAAACACTAGTGAGCATAATCTTGGGGAGGCAAATGAAGGTGGTAACTGTTTATGAAAGTCAATATTGTGTGGACAAGTATTATCAAACAATTCTGTGGGTAGTTCAAAATGGAATGGAAATCTCATTTTCTTTTCAAAAGGTCCTGAAATATCATGAATATCATCATTCATAGTGAACAATGTCTTTGTCTTACCACCGACATCATTAATTATTTTGCATTGTAGAGAGATTGAAATTTCATTGAATTTGATTGAATCTTTTGGAGTTGCATCAAATGGTGGGACAACCAGTACTTCACCGTTTACAGAATCACCAGGTCTATATGAATGTGAAATACCACTTGATGAGTATGATTCAGAGTCTAAAGGTTGATCCATTTGTATTTCCATTTTATACTTTTTGATTGTTGAAGAGGTTGGTAAATCCAATGTCATCAATTGTGTTCCTGACTCAATGGAAGGCGGATCACTAGTGGAATGCGTGGAGGACATGGGTATTATTTGATATTGTTGTTATTGAACAATTTGCTGATGTTTATAACATTATTATCAATAAATCAGCAATATGTCAGGATCATGTCAATATATATATAATTATTAATATTCATAAGAATCCAAACTTTAAACCTCATGCCTTTTGCAGTGCACACTGCATGTGACTCAAATAACACAAATATAACGGTATTTCACAAAATTAAAGCAGTCCTGAGTCCTGAGCCCTATCTTAATTATTGCCCAAGTTGGTAATCTGATTCCCGCATTACAGCGACACGAAGCGGAAATGGGCCAATGACATTCACTTTATGAGAGGGGGTACACTGTACTGTATCAGTTATCCCATTTCATTGAAATTTATAACATCTACTTGACTTTTTGATTTAGGATTTATTCATTGTCAAAAAACCGAAGTCAAAATTGCACGTATTACAAATCATAAATATTCACTAAGCACAACCACCAATTTGACTCATATTGGTCGAAATAATAATATTGCTTTGTAATGAATCATAGGGATAATCTTGTTTGTTGCGTTGTTGCAATTTGCGATAATTTATACTTAAGCGGTTTGAAATATTAGTCATCTATAAAATAATTGATAAATATTGATCGGTACAAGTCATTTAGTAAGGTTGATAAAAATTGAAGGGATAGAAGTATGCTTTAGTTGATAATTGGAAAGCAACATTAAAATTTGAAGATCAGCATATCAAGTTTGGTTTGTTTCATCTGTTTCATTAATTTTAGGCACGATTAATGTAAAACTAAATTGACGGTCTTATTTTTTTACCATTAATTTTCAATTTCGCACACACCAGCTATACAGTATACATGCGCATTTAATTCCAGATTTGACTATACCCGATTTTTCGAAGTTATAAAGTACAGCTAATGTCGTATATAGTCGATTATTTGATACAAATCTGAGCAAATTATAAGTTATAAGATAGAAATATCAAAACGAACTAGCATATAATACATCTCCTATATATATATAAACAAATAATTAATTAAGTGATTACCAATGAGTAATACAAACAAATAAAAACACAGTAGTGTAAAAAGGTTCTAAAGAAAGGTAATGTTTAAAAACGTATGGCAAATCATTGTCGGCTTCTATTAAAAGGCAAAATTGTATTCTCTATCGTTCCTTTACCGTTCAAATCATTCATAATCAATTTTATATCATTATATTTTGGTGATTGATTTAAATGTTGTTGATTAAGTATTTGGTTTGTAGATTGTGGAGATTGTGAATTTGAATGTTGAGGATGAATGTGATGTTGATGATGTTGCATTTGTTGTAAATGTGGAATCTGCTGACTTTGATGTGTTTGTTGTTGATTTGGTGGTGCAAAATGCCCTAATGTTGGATATTGTGAAGGTTGAATATGTTGATGTGATTGTTGTTGATGAGGATCATGATTAGCAATATAATGCATTTGATTCAATTGCGTGAGTTGTGAGATTTGTTTTTCATAACTTTGATTTTGATTATACGTTTGTTGAACAATATAATCATGACTATTCAATAGTTGTTGATTATTAGTTGGTGATATTGAATTTGGATTTGTAGCATCAACTGCACTTATAAGGCTTGAGTCTTCAGGAGTTTTGGCATTAATATCATCAATTTTTGAAGTACTTTTGCTACCCTTCTTACGACCACTACCAGCTTTACGACCATCAGCCAGAGTTTTACCAATAGCTTTACCACCAGATCCTTTCTTACGACCACTACCAACTTTTCTACCTTCTGCTAAAGTCTTTGCAGTACCTTTTTTCCTACCACTCCCTGGTTTTCTACCTTCAGTTAACTTTTTTGCCATATTGTGTTGTTGTTTTTGTTTTTAAATGGATAAAATGAGTACTTTTATATTTGCATTTACCACTAGGCTTGTATTGCTTAATAATAATGATTTATTTATTTACCACTTGTGTCTGTTATCAAATATTTCTCGCGACTTTATTATGGAAAGACGCGATGTGATGTTTTCTTGGTCTGAGATGAGCCTAAATAAATGACTTTTGATACTTCAAATGATTATTGTGATGAATATCTGGTTATACTGATGTTCCCAACACACTATTATCCTATCCTCTTATAATCCAAGTTTTGGTGTACCTTTTCAACTATTAAAGTTAATGAAAAGACGTATAATGTGAAGTTTTTTTTTTAATTTTTTGCGTTTTTTTTTTTAAATTCTAATGTTTTATCTAACGATTTTCTAAAGATTTCATAGTATACTTTAATCATTACACTTTAATTACCTTATTGGGAAGTCTACGAATACAATAGTAATTTTCAGCTCATCGCTGTTAAAATTGAGATGCCGTATATTGTATGCAAAAATGTGGAACATTGGTAAATTGAAAGGTGTAAAAAATGGAAAAATTGGAAGAAATCTATCATCTATTCAATCAAGATATAAGACCAGAAAAGGTTCACATTCCCAGTATTTACTTCAAAACTGCTGCTGTATAGAAGGTATTCATCAAAGCGGTTGAAATAAGACTAGGTGATTTAACTGGTGCGCGTGGAATATCGGTTTTAGCTTATAGGTCTTAGAAACTATCTAGAAGCTGAATAAACAACTGGATTATACTAGAGTGAATTACAAAAAATTTGCATGTCAAAGGTAGAGAACAATGAAATTAACAATCAATCATCAATACCACAACATCCAACTATTAGTCCAAGTCATCAAGGCCAAAGTGGACATCCTGGCTCCAAAAGCTACAGAAATAATGAACAATTAAGCGCTGATCATGAAGAAGAAAAATTTGAAGAATTAGTTGAAGAAGAAAATCAATATGGCCCTGAAGATGAAAAGATTGATTATTCAGATATATTTTTGAGAGAATCTAAAGATTTCCAAGAAATCATGTCAAGAATGAATGCTGTTCATATTAATGATAATAAAGTTCAAAATACCTATGTACCAAATGTTGATATTATTGAAAAAAACTTAGATAAAAAAGTTCAAAATAGGTTTGTATTTGATGTTTTACCATCATTTGAAATGTATCGCTCCATTCAATATTCAACTCCAAGATTATCTCATGATGATGCTGATTTACGTGATACACCACCAGATTATTTCAATTATGAAGGTGGTAGTGAACTTTCGCCAACTGGTACAGATACTCCATTAACTTCAATTTCTTCAGCTCCAGTCTCTTCTGCAGTTGGTGGACATAGCCACTTATTATCTTCTATCACAAGACCTTCAAGCTCAAATCCTTTATTGACTACTCAAGAATTTGAAAGAAATATGGTTGATAAATCTCATACTTTAAGAAATATTAATACTCCAAATATTGATATTTCAATCCATGTAACAAAAGATGTTCCACATGCCAATGAAGAAGTTGAATTAGAATCCATATTGAAAGAATATACTTCAGGTGATATTGTCCATGGTTATGTAATTGTGGAAAATTTAACAAATTATGAACTACAATTTGATTTATTCCATTTAACTTTAGAAGGAACAACATGTATTGTTGATTATGAAAATAAAAAGCAAAGTATTAAAAGATTTCTATCGATGATTGATATGAGTGCTAGTTGGTCACATGGTGGTATTTCTCCTTCATCAAACATTGCATTTGAAGTTTTATCAACAGATCATGAAGGTTGTATTTTGGGCTTTAGAAATGATCGTATTTTATCACCACGTACCAAGTATAAGAAATTTTTCACTTTTAAATTCCCATACAAGTTATTAGATACTACATGTCGTCATCAACAAGAAGTTCATACATTATTACCACCAAGTCTTGGTGTTGATACTGTTAAAAATTTTGGTAAATATTCAAGTATTGATGTTAATCCATTATTAAGTTATGGTCATTTAGGTTATAGAGGTTCACCAATCAAAACTCATGATTTTTCAGGTGATAATTTGTCAATATCATATGGTATTAATGCTAAAGTTATTGGAACTTACCCTAAAGATCCTACTAGATTATGTGTTTTAAAACATCAAGAGTATGCGTTAAGGTTTATTCCATTTGGATTTGGTGTACCGTTATTTTCTTCGGAAGAAGAAATAAAATCACTATACTCAAATATGGAACATTCTTTAGAAATGGCTCAACATGCTCTTAGGTTGAATCAAGAAGGTAATAGTAAAGAAGTTGAAGCTTTTGAAATGGAATTGAAGAATAGACAATTATCAACATTGGATTATAGACCTGAAACAACAAAAAAGCATTCATCAAATGATTATAGTAGTTTCCCTATTAGGAATGAAAAATTTGGTAAAGAAGATTATTATAAAGTTGAAACAGTTTTGAATTATATTAAGGATAAAGAGGATAAAAAATCAAATTTTTTAAACAAATTAACGAAAAAATCTAAATCAGAAACAAGTGGTAATAATGGATTAGGAAGTGGTCTTTTAAAAATTTCATCTAAAATCCCCAAAGATGGTTTACCATATCTATCACCAAGTTTATTAAGGAAAACTAATGAATTGAATAAATTAAGTGAAGTTGGTTTACAAAATTATGAAGGATTATCATCATCATTATCAAATAATGAAAAACAAAAATTATCAACATTGAAAATTAAATTAAAATTCATTCCATCAGATAATTATCATGGAATGATTCCTCCAAAAATTAAAACTATTAAGACTTCATTAGTTGCATGGAATATAACTTCATCACTAGCTATTCCAATTAAATTATCTTCAAATATTTTAACATCAAAAGAAGATTTGAATGAAATTAAAAGTAAATCTTTTAAATATTTCAAACAATTTAAAGATCTTGAAGAAAAATTTAAATTAATTGATATGGATATAGATCGTTATTTTGATAAGTTTTTATTAACAGATTTAGAATCAATGACTGATTTAAATATTGAACCATTTCAAATAAATCCTTTTAAACAATCAATAATTAATGAAACGGAATGGGTTAATAATAATAATGAAACAAGTTATGAAGAATTAATCAAAATTATTGAATTGAAATTAGATTATAATGAAGATATTTCAGAAACTTTATTACCAAATTTTCAAACTTGTTTAATATCAAGAGTTTATTGTATTAAAATTGATTTTAAATTTTCAAATGG
Source organism: Hansenula ciferrii (assembly GCF_000313485.1). NCBI lineage: Eukaryota > Fungi > Ascomycota > Saccharomycetes > Phaffomycetales > Wickerhamomycetaceae > Hansenula > Hansenula ciferrii. Next base: position 4,770 of record NW_011887498.1, on the reverse strand, counting down.
TCAAACTGAAAAACTTCATATTCCAGTTCGTATTAGAAAATTTGATGATTTTTAATCCTTGAAGAATATTTGATTTAGTACATAACAATACATAATTGATAATATGATAGTCTAGACCTGAACTGGAGTAGTGAATCTCTAATTTAATCATTATAATAATCCCCGGATAGATGGTTAGTAAAGTAAGTTTAGCTGTAGAAGCACTAATTTTAGATTTATTATTATGCAAAACATAACTTGTTGAGCTGCTAAAATTTGGTTTTATACTTTACGAGAAGCTCCGCTTATTACCCAAGTTGGAGATTTGAATCCCATGTGTTGTGACTCGTGAACACTGTGACACCTATGACACCCATTGATTCATAGAACATTTATAACACGGTAATAATTTATTTGCAAAAAATAATATTATCAAGAATTTTGATGAATGTTCTATAACAATCCTGTAAGTTCTATAGCATTTCACATATCACCTAAGCGGTCGCTTTCATAATCAGTACTTGAAAGCGCTTTTACTTTTAGATACAGATAATCTGAGAATTCATATTTCGACACAAGGTGTGGTAAAGAAATGGTATTGAGTCGATAAGTTGAGAGAGCTGTTGATAGCTGAAAGTTAGAGGCAATCGATGGTAAGCTTCTTTAAGGCAGTTGATATCTTTAAGATCCATGTTCAATGTTATCTATATTTGTTATATAATCGCGTCTCCTTAATTATTCAATTAGTAATATACTCGTACAAATACGCGTAACAATTATTTATTCAATTGGTGATTTAATTAAATATGTCATTAATTTGATCAATAATAAACAGCCACGCTGGTCTAGAATCTAGCTGATCTAGATAATTTAAATAAGTATAAATGAATTGAGTACTATATAGTATATAGTATAGCTGGCCATTCGAAACTTGAATCAAGGTTAAAGTCAAAGCTTATCATTCTTAGTAGATCATTATGCAATCATGTTAAACCATCTCCACTAATTAAAATTTTTCATTTGATGTTTGTGATTAATGACATTTCATTTGTAAATTGTGACTCATATATTTTCAAAACGGTTATCTTTTAATCAATCTAGATACTTCCGTGTATTTTATACCAAAAACACGGACTTAATGTAAGTATTAGCTGGATTTGAAAGGAAAATATTTTCACTTATTTTCACACAAGTTAAGAATTATTATATCAATTGGTATTTCTTTGAAAGTTTTGAAAGGGATTCGAATAATGGTGATAAAGATTGTATCGGAGCGGATGCAAATACACTTAAGTGTTACTTGATCAAGACTTAAAACCTTTCCACCTTTATACTTATGAGTGTAGTACTTTACAATTCTATTTATATTACCTTGTCTAACCGTTATTCCATAACCTTGTCTAACCATCTTGATAAAGTTGTTCCCAATTCCCAATGCGTACAATTTTGTGGTTTTTGCATATTTGTTCTGATCTTCGTGCATATATACTAAAATAATTTTTTTCATTATTGGCTTAGAATCAATACAATTGAAATACTTGAAAATGAATAAATAATATAAAAAGAGTATGAATTCCTCAATTGTGAACATCAGCGGTTAGTTCGAAAGGTCATCAAATTACGTATCTCATTCCAATTGACTTATTAAACACAGGTATATCTATCAAATCTACTACCAATAGCTAAAAAGATAATAGATATTCACAATTGATTAAAAACTTCAAAGTCAATTACATAAAAAGAACAAAGAGAAATTATAAACGTACTTTAACATTCTAAAAGAATCCAATATTTTTATGCCAAATAACCAAAACAAAGAAATTAATTCAAAGGTCTCCGTTATTTCTAACCGCTCTGCTAATTCTGCTCCTAGTATCAACAATGGTCAATCAAGTAATTTACATTCACAACAACATGGTCAACATTATCAACAATCGCTACAAAATGATGATTCATTACAATCTCAGCTTGAAAACTATTCATTAAGCGAAGGACGTAATGGGTCATCGAATTCAAAACGTGAAGATGTTGAAACTGCTGCTGCTACTACTGCTACTGCTGCTACGGCTTTGAAAACTAATGATATTGCTCCTGATTATGAAAATGATGATTATTATCACGATGATGAAAGAATTGATTATACAAATGCTTACTTGAGAGAAAACAAAAATTCTCAAGAAATTTTATCAAAATTAAAAGGTAATATAACTGATTTTGATAAAGTTCAAAATGGATTTTCTCAATGGAATTATGATGATAGAATGATGGATAAATTTTCTAAAAAACAATTTGTTTTTGATACTTTACCTTCTTTTGAAATGTTACATTCTATGCAAAATGTTGGTCCTAAATCTTCATTTGAAAATCCTGATAATCATGATTTCCCTCCAGATTATTTCCATCATAATCATCATGCAAGAAATTTGATTTCAAATAATGTTACTGGTGAATCTTCACAAAACTCTGCTCCATCTTATGCTTCTTCTACTTCTTCTACTGGTTATTTTAGTTCCATCGCTGATGATTCAGGTTCTTCAACTTTAAGTGCAAATGATAGTCGTTCTGCTTCAATTTCTGCCCCTGAAGATTTGAATAATCCTTTAATTACTGAAGATTTTGAAAGAAATTTGATTGATAAATCTCATTTATTACCAAATTATGATTCTTTTGATGTTCAAGTTGGTGTTCATGTTACTAAAGATGTTCCTCATCCACATCAAAAAAATGAATTAGAATCAATGTTGAAAGAATATACTTCAGGTGATGTTGTTCATGGGTATGTTACACTTGAAAATTCTTCAGATAAACCTGTTCATTTTCAAATGTTTCATGTTACATTGGAAGGTTATGTTTCAATCATTGATCCAATCAAGAAGAAACAAAGTATCAAAAGATTCTTAACAATGGTTGATATGAGTGCTTCTTGGTCTTATGGATGTGTTTCACCAGCTGCTAATTTACAATATGAAGCTTTTTCAAAAGATGAAGAAGGTTATATCATTGGTTTAAGAAATGATAGAATTTTAGCACCAAAATCAAAATATAAGAAATTTTTCGCTTTTAAAATTCCATATAAATTATTGGATACAACTTGTCGTCATGAACAAGAAATTCATACTTTATTACCACCAAGTTTTGGTGTTGATAGAATTAAGAAGAAAGGTAAATACGCTGAAATTGATATTAATCCAATTTTAAATTATGGTCATTTAGGTACAAGAGGTTCACCAATTTTAACTCGTGATCTTTCAGGTTCAAATAATTCAATATCTTATAGTATTAATGCTAAACTTATTGCAACACATCCTAAAAGACCTAAGAAATTATGTGTTATCAAAGAATTTGAATATCATTTACGTTTCATTCCTTTTGGGTTTGCTGTCCCATTATTTTCATCAAAATCTGCTTTAAATAATTTAACTTCACAAATTGATCATGGTTTTGAAATTGCTAATCATGTATTGAAAATGAAGAAGGAAAATTCAAATGCTACTTTAGAAGATGAAGAAGAATTTATTAGATCTTTAAAAAATAGACAATTATCAACTGTTCGTTCAAATTCATGTTCTAGTATTAGTACTACTAGTGGTTCATCAATTAGAAATAGTGATGTGAATTTCCCATTGAGAAATAAAAATTTTGGTAATGCTGATTTCTCAAGAGTTGAAACTCATTTACAATATTTAAAAAATGATTCATCAAATACAAGATCAAGTTTTTTGAATAGTTTAAAATTAGGAAGTTCTAAAAAAAACACAAATGAATCAAATGGGAAACAAAATGGATTAATAAATATTTCAACAAGAATTCCAAAAGATGGTTTACCATATATTTCACCAAATATGTTAAGAAAGACAAATGAAATTTCTAAATTAAATGAAATTGGTATTCAAAATATTGATAATTTATCATCATCTTTATCTGCAAATGAAAAGAAAAAATTGACATCTTTAAAATTAAATTTATCATTTATTCCATCAGATTTTAGTTCAAATTCAATTGATTTACCAGATTTAAAAAATGTTAAAGCATCTTTATTAAGTTCAAATATTTCATCAACTTCATCAATACCATTAAAATTATCAGCTGATTTCTTTACAGAAAATGGTGCTAAAAATATAAAGAATAAATTTAATAAATTTTTTGAAAATTATAATGAATTATCTGAAGATTTCAAAAAATTAAATTTAGATATTGATCGTTATATTGAACCATCATTATATCGTGATATGATTGCAATGAAAGATCTTCAAGTTGAAAATTCATTAGTTGATTCAATAGATTATTCAATTAAATCACAATCAAATTGGTCAAAAAATTCATCACAATCTAATGAATGGATAAAGCAAGTTGAATTAAATTTAGAATTAAAAAATGATATTGCTGAAACATTAGTTCCAAATTTTCAAACTTGTTTATTATCAAGAGTTTATTGTATTAAAATTGAATTCAAATTTAAAAATGGTCAAGATTGTGAATTAATTGTTCCAATTCGTCTACGTTGTTTCAATGATGATGTCAATTGAACCTTTTAAAACCATATATCTGGTTTGCTCTTTTTTTATATAAAACTTTTCTTTTAATATTCTACTTACTATATACTATACTATACTATACTATACTATGATTTCATTTTGCTAGTAGAACCTTTTGTCATATGATGTTAATGTAATTATGTGCTTGATGTGTAATTCGAAAATCATCATGATGTATTCGGGAGAATGACATACCAGAATTCGATCAGATTAAGTACTATATTTAAACTTAAAAGAAAATTAGCTTCTAGATTTC
>NW_011887497.1:0-1047 GCF_000313485.1 Hansenula ciferrii | reverse complement strand
ACTATATAAATTATATAATTATATATAATTATTTAAATTGTGAAGCTAGGAATTAATATAATTATAAACAGCTAAAATCCATGCTAATTATATCATCAATCAGTACTTAAATTTGATTCATGATCAGTCTTCAATATTAGTACAGCTTAAGATCCAAGAATATATATAATATATATATATACTATTGATTGCCTTAAGCACATAGAAGACGAATAACGTACGTACGCGACGCGTACACCGTTTAGGTTTAGCTAGTATATATATTGCTAGAAGAACACTAATTAGTTAAGAACGTCACTTCAGCTTAACTATCTTAATATAACGTCGTGACTCGTCTATGAACATACAATTCAAATATTAATGATGTATATATATATATGTCCTAAACAAGTTAGGCGACGTTAATATAAGCTGGAATCACATTATAGTACTAATCATTGTTGGATTACTTATATTATATTAATTCATTAACGCAGATTATAATATAACAACATCGACTCTGGAGTAAATAATATTTACAGTTTGAAAGAATGGTCACAAACTTGGACAATTGAATCTGTGAAACCGGTGCAGTAGCTGTACAAATTAGTTACATCTTCGTTCTTGATGGGACATTCCCCAAAATGTCCTTATTTGACCTAGACAAAAATTTCGCGACCCAAAAAAGCAAAAATGGACTTGACCGGAGTCGAACCGATGACCTCATGCTTGCAAGGCATGCGCGCTACCAACTGCGCCACAAGCCCGAATCGATGACTTATAAAATGGCAGAAAAACCAGGAGTAGCATTGGGGGGTCACGTGATATTTCACGCCATCGCGCTATACAGACGAAGAACTACAAGCTCCATATCTAGGTTTGGAAGAACTACATGCAGAAGAAAGCACAAAGTTCTGGAGAAAGATCTATAAAGGACAAACACAACGCCAGGGACTCTTAGAAGCTGTTCAAAGGTTAAATCAAGGCCATTATCGTCATTTCTTTGGAAGTTATGACAATACAGATGACCAAGAACAGCCACACAAAAATAAAGAAACCTGCTGCCTG